>NC_037674.1:52504506-52702928 GCF_003255815.1 Theropithecus gelada
GACCAATGGAACAGAACAGAGCACTCAGAAATAATACCACACATCTACAGCCATCTGATCTTTGACAAACCTGACAAAAACAAGAAATGGGGAAAGGATTCCCTATTTAATAAATGGTGCTGGGAAAACTGGCTAGTCATATGTAGAAAGCTGAAACTGGATCCCTTCCTTACACCTTATACGAAAATTAATTCAAGATGGATTAGAGACTTAAATGTTAGACCTAAAACCATAAAACGCCTAGAAGAAAACCTAGCCAATACCATTCAGGACATAGGCATGGGCAAGGACTTCATGTGTAAAACACCAAAAGCAATGGCAACAAAAGCCAAAATTGACAAATGGGATCTAAAATTAAAGAGCTTCTGCAGAGCAAAAGAAACTACCATCAGAGTGAACAGGCAACCTACAGAATGGGAGAAAATTTTTGCAATCTACTCGTCTGATAAAGGGCTAATATCCAGAAATCCAGAACCTGCAAAGAACTCAAACAAATTTACAAGAAAAAAACAAACAACCCCATCAAAAAGTGGGTGAAGGATATGAACAGACTCTTCTCAAAATAAGACATTTATGCAGTCAACAGATATGAAAAAGTGCTCTTTTTCTTTTTAAACGGTACTGAGATAGATGACCAAAGATTAGTATGAAGAGTTCATTACTGCAATCCAACAAAGCTCATGATAGTTACTTTGATCTTCCTTACCCTCAAGTTCTCCAAAGCTGCCAAGTGGGAGGCACTGGGCCAGGACCAGCACTCATAGTCTAGTAAGCAGTAGACTTACAAATAGATAAATGCCATACAGTGAGATAAATGTTATAATGAGTGGATATAAAAAGATGATCATAGAAGAAATGATTCCTTTGAATAATTCTTTAGAACACAACTGGTGTCAATGTGGACAGTTTTCTAAGCTACTACGCTCTCACATTAAAAGACAAAGGACCTAAGTCAGGAATGTATATATGATGTTCCCTGTACAACTTCTTTATACGCCAACCATTTCCAACTTCCAGGTCTACCCACTAGTTTACAGCAGAACCTCATGAGTCTTAACACAGCAGTTCCTTTTTTCCTTGCCCCTGTATCTCAAGTATCCTGAATGTTTTAAAGTTTAAAGGTAAAAGAAATTTGGGACTATGAGAGTAAAGAAAATTTGCTTTGGGCAAATGGGTTATATGGACAAGAGCCAGTAACATGGACTACCTCTAATGGGTCCAGCAGCTCCTAGGAGGCAGGACCTTAGAGCTCAGACCCTTTTCTCAGAGGTGGCAATTTCTATTTTCTCCCCATCATAACACTTTTGCTTCTTTACTGATTTTTATATTTATTTGGTTGTAAACTAAATCATAATGATTACCGTATCTGTTTACTTCATTACAAACTAGATTGTGAGGTCTCTAACAGCTGGAATTATGTTTATATTGGGTCTAGCAAAAAGTAGGTATTCAATAAATATTTGCATCAAAGAATAAAGTTACAATTAATTTAATTTCTGGGGCTCTGACATCAGAAATTCCCTTAAGAGGAGAGACAGCCCATCAATAAGAAAGAAAAGTCTCAGAAACCCACAGTCTTGGAAAAGTCAAGGTAAGGGTACAAGTAAGCTAGAACCTTTGGAAAACGTTACTGGTCCTTGTGTGTGCTGATAGAGAAGGCAGGCCCTTCTGTTAGGCCTGCCTGAAGGGAAAGAGGGAAAGGAGAGACCAGAGATGCGGAGGCCAACCACTGTGCCTTTGTCAATCATCCTGCCTTACTCATCTTGGCATCAGTTTTTTTGCGATATTCTTAGGGAAAGTAGTGACCCAGAACTCAGAACTTTCTTTAAAATATGTATTCTTTAAACACTTTTTTTTTTTTTTTCTTTAAGATGGAATCTTCTCTGTCCCCCAGGCTGGAGTGCAGTGGCGCGATCTCGGCTCACTGCAAGCTCCACCTCCTGGGTTCATGCCATTCCTCAGCCTCCCGAGTAGCTGGGACTACAGGGGCCCACCACCACACCTGGCTAATTTTTTTGTATTTTTAGTAGAGACGGGGTTTCACCGTGTTAGCCAGGATGGTCTCGATCTCCTGACCTCATGATCTGCCCGCCTCTGCCTCCCAAAGTGCTGGGATTACAGGCTTGAGCCACCGTGCTTGGCCTAAAAATTTTTTAAAATTATACTTTAAGTTCTGGGATACATGTGCAGAATGTGCAGGTTTGTTACACAGGTATACATGTGCCATGGTAGTTTGTTGCACCCATCAACCGGTCATCTACATTAGGTATTTCTCCTAATGCTATCCCTCCCCTAGCACCCCATCCCCTGACTGGCCCCAATGTGTGATGTTTCCCTCCCTGTGTCGATGTGTCTCATTGTTTAACTCCCACTTATGAGTGAAAACATGCAGTGTTTGGTTTTCTGTTCCTGTGTTACTTTACTGAGAATGATGGTTTCCAGTTTCGTCCATGTCCCTGTAAAGGACATGAACTCATCCTTTTTTATGGCTGCATAGTATTCCATGGTATATATGTGGCACATTTTCTTGATCCAGTCATTCATTGATAGACATTTGGATTGGTTCCAAGTCCTTGGTATTGTGAATAGTGCTGCAATAAACATACGTGTGCATGTGTCTTTAGAGTAGACTGATTTATAATCCTTTGGGTATATACCCAGTAATGGGATTGCTGGTGACCCAGAACTTTCTATATCCTGAGGGACAGAGGGGGAAAGCAATTCTTGAGAGTCAAAACAAATTTAAGGAGGAAACAGGAACCCAAATTTTACTTTTATCAAATTACCATCTTGGAGGGCTATTGAGAGCAACATTTCAAGGGCTTACCATGTAGCAGGCCATGGGCTATCTTCACATATAAGTCCTTACAACAATCCTGTGAGGTAGCACTCATCAGCCCCATTATACAGATATGAAAATCAGTCTTAGAACAATCAGTTACTTGCTCAAACGTACAAAGCTAGAGGTAGCAGAGCTGGGGACTGAGTCTAGGTTTATCTGATTTCTGAGTGTGTAATGGGTTTACACCAAGAATGTTGTGGGAAAATCTTGCATGTAACTGCAAGTATGTTTGACTTTTGGCACCCTTATCTCTAAATAGCCCAAATTTGTAAAATCTTGATTTACAAAGCCCAAGATTTTACTCTCTCTCTATATATATATATATATACTTTTAAAATACATTTTTAAAACTTTTTATTTTCAAGTAATTTTAGATTTACAGAAGGGTTTCAAGGATAGTAGAGATTTCCTATATGCCTTAGTCGAGCTTTCCTTTGTATTAACATCTTTTTTTTTTCTTTTTTTTAATATGGAGTCTTGCTGTGTCGCCCAGGCTGGAGTACAGTGGCGCAATCTTGGCTCACTGCAACCTCCGCCTCCTGGGTTCACACCATTCTCCTGCCTCAGTCTCCCAGGCAGCTGGGACTACAGGTATATGCCACTAAGCCCAGCTAATTTTTTTGTATTTTTAGTAGATACGGGGTTTCACCATATTGGCCAGACTGGTCTCGAACTCCTGACCTCAAGTGATCCACCCGCCTCGACCTCCCAAAGTGCTGGAATTACAGTGTGAGCCACCATGCCTGGCACATATTAACATCTTATATAACCATGGTATGTTTATCAAAACTAAGAAATTATATTGGTACTATTAACTAACCTACAGCCTTTATTTTGACTTTCTCAGTTTTTCTACTGATGTCCTCCTTTTTCTGTTCCAGGATTGAATCTAGCATACCACATTGCATTTAGCTTAATAGTATTTTAAAGATAAGTAAAGTCACTTTTAGGATTAGAGGAGGGATCCTGAGCTTTCTTATATTAGCTTTCACTAGCAGCCTAAAAAAAAATCTTGAAGTAATCCAGACTCAAAGAATGTAAAGGAATGTTAAGTTTGACTATCACAAGTAAATAAAAAAGGAAATGAAAGAGCTAACTAGATTCTAAGGGACTGAAATATGAGTAGTTCTTTTAACCAGCGGTGCAGTTCTTGAGATTGGCAGGAAATGGGAAGAAATGTGCACACAGCAGGAGGGAAGCAGGCCTTGGGTAAGGCGGGAAGAAATGTGGGAAAATGTGGGACAAGGGTTAGAAGAGACTCCAGGTGGCCCAAGATGGGCTCCCTGCAGCTCAAGCTCCAACTGGCCTTCAATAGTTCCTCAGCCAGGGCATCTTTCAAAACACCTTCCTTCCTGGATATCAGAACTGGAGCTCATCTCTGCAGGCTCTGCTTCCAACTTCAGCACAGATACTGCTTCACAGTCTTTACAGTAAGCCTTTTCCACTTGTGCTATGATAAGATATTCACTGCAATATATATTTTTTTCTTTCCAAGAAGCAGCTGGGGTAAAAGTCTTTAGATGAGGCACAAGGAAAGTCAAGCACAGCTAATTTTAGAGATGATCCTATTAGAAGCACTGGGTCTGCTTAATTTAGTCTAAAGGAAACGAAGGGAAGGAAACAGCTAGTGATAGGCACGGTCAGGGTTTTCTCAGATGGGTTATCTGGAGCCTGCTCTCTGGTTTAGACCCTCCTGTTCTCTAGCACCTAAAAGGTTTATGGGAGAAATATAGGAGGCAAAAACATTGCAAAATGTGTTCCTATCAGACTATCTGACACAAAATGTAGTGCAGCAAGGAAGAAGGTAAAGATGAACAGCCCTTCAGCATGGGGACTTCAAGGTACCCACGTTAATCTATACTTTGGTCATGGATGAACACTGTTTAACATTGTTGAGCTTCTGTTCTCCATCATAATGTCACAAATAATACCTTCTTACGTGGAGAACAGTGTGAAAACTTTTTTCAGAATATCTGCTAGTGAGAATAAGACCTTTACTAAAGGCGAACTGAAACATTTAAAAGGCTGCTCATTTAAGGCAAACAAAACTCACAGGAGTTGTTAAGCCTGGAGGACACCCGACCATTAAATAATTTTATGAAAAGGCAAACATAAAATCCCTTCCTATTCACAAGGAGCACTTTTAAGTTCATTTGAAGAGAAATGTGATGATCAATTTATATTTACACAATGCTTTTAATCTGAAATTTAAAATACACTTAGCTTTAAGTCAGCAGGCAACTTTATATCCTCACTACATGGGCAAGTGATCATATAGAAAATAAATGTAAAGATCCTTAAAAAACTATACCTTTGAAAATATTATTTGTAAATATTAAATGGCATACAACATCAGGAGGCCTTTTTAGCAGGGAAAGGGGGAAGTAGGGATCTGAGAATGATAGGCAGAAATGATATATTTTATCAGGGGAATCAGGTAGAAAGACCATTTAGGGTTGTTAACTTTGTGATATAAGTGATTTCAAAATAAGTCTTGTCCTAGCAGCTACAGTCCAGAACAATACTGTCCTCTAGACTATGAGCTCCTTATGGGCATGGACTGTGTATCCACTGTTCAGAGGCTACAACAACAGTGGCTAAGAGCATGGCCTATGAAATAATTCTGCCAGAGTTTGGATGTTAACTCCTTCTCTTACTAGCCACATAACATCAGGCAAACTGCTTATCCTCTTGATGCCTCGGTGTTCTTATTCATATAACAGGGCTAATACTTCCTATCTCAAGTGCTTGTTTAGATGACTGAATAATCTGCATAAATGTTAGTGATGATCATATTTAAATTCTGCCCCCTAAACTCCTCTTCTCTAGCTAAATATGTGTCTAATAAATTTTTATGAAACAAATGTTAGTTCCTATTCTAGAGAGATCTTGCTTTTTCTAAGGCTTCACATTTCATTTCTGTTTCATTCAATGCTAAGTGATACTCATAATAGTAGACCCTTAATGTTCTTGATGGACATATCCAGGGATCTTTGTAATATCTTAAAATTGTACTACAGTATAGTTTCTCTCATAAAACCTATATTTTGGCTAAGAGTCTAACTACTCACTCATGTTACTTCCTCAAAGGGGCCTTCCGTAACCTCTAGATTGTGTTTAGTCTTCCTGCTATATCCATGAACAACTGTGTATTTCCTCAGTTATAATAGTCATCACTCTTTAATGTAATTATTTGTTTGTCTAGAAGGACAGAGCCTGTAACTATCTTTTTTTTTTTTTTTTTTTGAGACAAAGTCTCACTCTGTCACCCAGGCTGGAGTGCAGTGGTGTGATCGATCATAGATCACTGCAGCCTCCACCTCCTGGGCTTAAGAGACCCTCCCACTTCAGCCTCTTGAGTAGCTGGGACTACAGGCATGCACCACCACACTTGGCTAGTTTTTGTATTTTTAGTAGAGACGGGGTTTTGCCATATTGCTCAGGCTGGGCTCGAACTCCTGGGCTTAAGTGACCCAACCACCTTGACCTCCCAAAGTCCTGGGATGACAGGCAGGAGCCACTGTAGCCAGCCTATAGCTGTCTTATCACTGGTGTTTCCCATGTGCTTGGTACATTTTAAAAAAATCACTAACATTTGTTGAACTCATACACCCAATCCCCCCCACACACAAACACACACACGCCCACCAAGTACTCTCCTAAGTGCTGCCTTGCAAGAACTGTCTCATATCACAACAGCATGAGGTTCATACAATTACTATTCCCATTTACATGGGGAAACTAAAGCTCAGAGAAAATAAGTAGTTGGCTTATGATTATATAAATAGTAAGTGCTGATCAGGAAGTCAACCCCAGATATGTCTGACTCTAGAATCTGAGCTTTCAAACACCATAGTATATTGCCTACCTGCATGGTATACACTGAAAAACAAAATTGTTTAATTGAACTAAAATGTCTATAAAGTGAATGCAATTACATAAAGGGTCAGTGTTGGGAAGTTTTCCTAGACAGATTATAGCACTACAGACATGATGAACTAGAAACTTTTAGATTAGAGATGACTCTATGCTACTCCTGAGAGAAAGGTTACTGAAGCTTTGAAAAGGGTCATTATTCAAGTAGCTAAGAATAAATGGTAAAAGACAGAAAATAAGTTCAGAATTCAGGAATTTTAGATTAGGAAGGAACGTGAAAATTATCTCATTTCTTTACGAAAATTAAATCCTATTAGATGAGACAAAGATATGCCTTGGAATATATTAGGATGGTCATTCTGGTTATCTGTATACTTACTAGCTTTTTATGGTATATTTAATAACTCACTGTCTTGGATTCATATATAAACAGGTTTTGTTAATATATCAATTCAGCAAACTAGTATCTAGCATATATAAGGAATGTGTAGTTGGTGCTTTAGAAGACCAAATCTAAGGTCAGGAAAACAAACAAACAAACAAACAAATAATTAGGCTCATGACTGTAATCCCAGCACTTTGTGAGGCTGGGGAGAGAGGATCTCTTGAGGCCAGGAGTTCGAGACCAATTTTCATTAGTTAATAAACTGAAGTGATAAGAACAGTTAGCCCTTCATAGCTGTACTTAGGTTATCCATTTGTGTCCCTGATGTTACCATTAGGTATCACAATAATACATAAATGATATACCTTATATAAAGTGTATACAAAGCTGTTAAAAATATTAACAAAATGTCTAATTAAAAAACACAACTTGTTGAAATACTGGCTTCTATATATGCCTCCCATAATTCCAAAATAGGGTAACTTAACTCTCATGAAGTATTAATGTCTCTAATAAAAGTGGCACACTGCTTTAAATAAATCTATTAAATTTGTTTTAAAAATCTATTAGATTTGTTTCTATGGCAATAGATGCAAAGATAGTAGACGAGTCTCTAAAAGCTTCCATCAGATGAACTCAGCAGTCCTATAGCACTGTGTCCCCACATACTAGGGTACCAGTTTGTTTATCACTGATCTTGAATATAAGGATGTTAATGCATTATTCAGAAATGCATTATACATTTTACTGCTTTTGTACAGAGAATTTAATTCAGAGAATGCTTTGTGCCAGCAAGAATTTAGTGTAAATTACACATAAAAAAGCATGTAATGTTTCTGACAAGTGATTTATACATTCCCATTCATCAAAATAGACTTAGTGTATAATGTTATTTCTCATTTACGTGGGGAATTCTATTCTGAAAAATCCAAAATGCATTGTTACTAACTTTAGTTTTCCAAAAATTGTAAAAACCTATGAATAATAATTTAGGTCAAATTATGAGACAGAGACAGAGAGAGAGCAAGTATCCCAGTATAATTTATTCCAATTTGAATTTGGTGCAGAGATACTTCTTCAATCACTATACAATGACTAATTCACCAGTAGGAAGTCAGTTACAAGATTGCTGATTTCAATTCTATCAATAAAGCAATGGTTCATCTTCAAATAATAAACTAATTTTAAAGTTTTATATTTTGAGGAAAAAGTAAAAACTATGATACTCAAATTCTAATTCCGAAACTCATTTGCACATATAGCTGGTAGCAAGATGTGAAAAATATGGACTGTACAGAGATTGCTGAAATACATACATGCATGTGCAAAAGGCAAACTTAAGATTTTTACACTAAGACAGGGTAGGAAATAAGTATTTCAACCATAAAGTGTAAATTTTAACAAAACGTTGCAGGATGGGGACAATAGAGGAGTGACGACTAAGAGGTGTAGAATTTCTTTTTAGGGTAATTAAATGTTCTAAAATTGATTGTGGTCATGGTTGCACAGCTGTGACTATACTAAACGTCACTGAATTGAACAGTTTAAATGGGTGAATTGTATGGCATAAAATTATATCTAAATAAGAGCTGTTAAAAATATTAACAAAATGGTCTAAATTAAAAATATAACTTGTTGAAATACTGGTTTCCTACATATTCCTCCCATAATTCCAAAATAGATTAGCTTAATTCTCATGAAGTATTCATGTCTTTAATAAAAGTGGCATATTGCTTTAACCAATCATGATTCATAAAATTCAAATTAGAAGACAATTTTATAAAAATATTTTTACCTCATAAAGGGGTTCATACTCATTTAAACTAATTGGAGTTATAAAGTTTTAAATAATAGATGAGAAATATATATTTGCATAAAATGAGGAAGACTTGAAATCAGACAAAACTCCATGATTCTAAGTTTGGATATAAACTGCCACATTTTTCTTTCTCAAAGCAGCTAACACATTTCCAATATTGTGGCCACAGAAGTACTGAGCTACTGGTTCCCAGGTCAGTCACTGATTGTCCTTTATGTAAATCTGACAGAACCGACTAATAATCAACAAAGAGATTCGAATCTATTTGCTTTAGAAAAATAAGTAATAATATAAATAAACTTGAGAATCCAAATTCCAAAGGCAATTAAATTACATCTAGGGAATCATTTATTCATTCAATAAACATTTTTGGGCATCTACCCAATGCCAAACACTGAGGTGGGTCTGCTTTAGGAAGACAGTTAAACAATTAATCATAATTGCATAGTACATGTTGTAACAGGAGTACAACCAGAGGGCTCAGAGAGCACAGAAGAGTAATAACAGTTTACTTTTTTTGAAGAAAATACATACTTTATATATGAAAAATAACTACTGCAGCATGTTTCCATGTATGCTTGGAGAGGATGATATGCTTTCCACTTCAGCGTCCCAGTCAGTAAAAAAATGTGCATAAATCAACAACCACAAATCCCAATTGTTGTGTGTAACTTTGGTGACTTCACTTAACCTTTCCTACCTTAGTTTTTTCCTGCACACCATGAATTCCTGACTTTCCTAAGACTGAAATAACAGTCAGTACTGAAATAAGACTCTTATGTTAAACTATGATTTAAAGTTCCTTCAAAACACCAACACAATCAGCTTTACACAAATCTTCATTACCTTGATGGTCCAATTACTCAAATACTTTACTTACTTTACCAGCAAATTTGTAAAAATTCCATAGTTTTGCAAGACAACATGCAGCAGTAACATACTATAAAATGCTTTACTCTTACAGTGAAAACAAAACAAAAACAAAAATTCAGATATATGAATCAGCCATGCATGCAACATTTTAATGCTCTGTATAGATGGCACTAGTCTACCTGTGGAGAATGGGGAGCCATGGTAGAAGGCCTTGAGAAGACTAGTGTCTACATAATGAGACAAAAGTGATAAGTAGCTACAAGATAAGGCAAAATTTGGTAGGTGTCTGAAGAAAAGTGCAGACAAAGTGCTTCAGAGTTCAAAGAGAAGATCATCACTTCTTGGAAAATATTTTCATTTAAATTACTAGACATTTATGGATGATTCCATTGGAAACAAGATCAATATATATCTAAGTGAATATTTTTAAATATATTCACTTAATATTTACATCTTACTGCATATTTTTGTCTCTATATTTTTATGACACTCAGAAATAGAAAACAAGGACAGTCCCAAATTCTGCTCAGAAAAGTTCATTCTGTGCTTTAAGATGTTTAAGATAGCCATTACAGCTTCTGGAGCTGTGTTTTTTTGTTCTGTTTTTTTGTTGTTGTTGTTGTTTTGTTTTTTACCATTCATGTAAAGACTTACCAATACATCAGAGTGTATGCATGAAATGAAACAAGAGTTGAAACCTAATTTTGAAAGATCTAGGGAATAAATATGAATGGTAGGTTTACATACAGAAGATCTAAGTGACCTAACCATTCAAATAATCCATCATATGCCCCTTAAAATGTGAAAAATTAAACATAATTACTGACCATATTAAAACAGACTAAACTGATAATACATGATTGTTAGGCATAATTTATTTTTTGGTAAAGCTGGATTTTCTGTATGTATACTTAAAAAATATATAGGCATTCCTTTGTCTGGGTGCCTATTTTAATTAGCCACTGTTAGAATTTTATCCTGTTAAAAGATTTTCACGGGTAGATCAAGTACTTTTATCTTTGCCTTTATGACATCATTAGCCTCATCTTATTATTTAACTGATTTTGAATTCTTGGTCTAGAACACAAACTTTTAATTATGATGTTTTTACTGCATAGTAATTTTGATTCATAGGATTAGTAACCTATTGAAAATCTTCACTCTCCTAAACTCGTATCTGTCATAAGGCCCTTAGCATACTTTAACTCCCAATTATATGCCATCCTACTACATTATTGTTGTGGACTACAGTGTAAATTTTTTTTCTTTTTAAAATACAAATAAAAAGGTAATTTTATTTTAAAATTTCAAATTTTATTTTAGATACAGGGGGAACATGTGTGGGTTATATGGGAACACTGCATGATGCTGAGGTTGAGCCCATCACCCAGCTAGTGAGCTCACTACCCAATAGGTAGTTTTTCAACTTTCTCCCCCTCCCTCACCTTCTAGTAGTTCCCATTGTCCACTGCTTCCATCATTATGTCCATGCGTGCTCAATGCTTAGCTTTCACTTATCAGTGAGAACATGTGGTATTTGGTTTTCTGTTCCTGCATTAGTTTGCTCAGGATTATGGCCTTCATGTTGTTGCAAAGGACATGATTTCATTCTTTTTTATGACTGTGCAGTATTCAATGGTGTATATTGTATACCACATTTTCTTTATTCAGTCTACCATGCGTAGGCACCTGGGTTGATTCCATGTCTTCACTATTGTGAATAGCACAGTGATGAATATAAGAGTGCATGTGTCTTTTTGGTATAACGATTTATTTTATTTTGGATATACACCCAACTAATGGGATTGTTGGGTCAAATGGTAGATCTGTTTTAAGTTCTTCAAGAAATCTCCAGACTGCTTTCCACAGTGGCTGGACGAATTTACATTTCCACCAACAGAGTAGACCCTAGCATTCCCTTTTCTCTCAGCCTTGCCAGCATCTGTGGTTTTTTGACTTAAAAAAGTAGTTGAACATTGTCAATAATTAATAAAATACACTCATGTATTTTTACAATTTCTAGGCTCATCATTTTTATATATCCCATTCCTTCCCTCTGAGCTCATTTTCTTCTTTTTGAAGTATACCTTTTAATTACTTTTAGTGATGACCTGTGGTACTTAGATTTCCTTATCTTTGAATATCTGAAAATAGCTTCATTTTGCCTTCACTCTTGAGTGTTTTACTGTGCATAAAATTCTACACTATAGTTATGCATTTTGAACCTATTGCTGTACTGGTTTTTGGCAGCTCTTAATGCTAAGATGAAGTTTGTTACCAGTCTAACTGTACTTTTTACATAATCTGTCTCTACTCTTGTAGTTTGAAGTATTTTGTCTTCTCTTTGATCTTTTGCAGTTTAACTGTGATGTAAATTCATGCCTTTATTCAATTCTTGAAAATTATCAGGCGTTTCATGTCAAATAGTGCTAATTCTTTTCTTTCCATTCCCTTCATCCAGAACTCCAAATAAACATCAGTGGAGCCCCACAGTTTATACTCTATCATTCTGAACCATTCTTTCACACATTTTATCGGTTCTTCTGCTATTTTTAAGATATATTCCTTAATATTAATACTATGACCCAAGCTATTAATTCTACTTCCAGTCTAGATTTTTTTCCCTGTCGTTTATTTTTAATTTCAAAGCTATATTTTTACTTCCTAGATTTCAGTTTTTAAATCACCTATGATTTCATTTTTGCCTCTTTTTTCATATTGACCTGTTATTTTCATTTATCTCTTTGAGAATACTAAATATATTTCCTGGAAAATCTTTTTCAAATAGCTTTTTTTTTTTTTTGAGATGGAGTTTTCTGCTCTTGTCACCCAGGCTGGAGTGCAGTCACGCGATCTCGACTCACTGCAACCTCTACCTCCCATGTTCAAGTGATTCTCCTGCCTCAGCCTCCTAAGTAGCTGGGATTACAGGTGCCCACCACCATGCCCAGTTAAATTTTTTTGTATTTTTAGTAGAGACGGGGTTTCACCATGTTGGCCAGGCCAGACTCAAACTCCTGACCTCAGATGATCTACCTGCCTCAACCTCCCAAACTGGTGGGATTACAGGCACAAGTCACCATGCCCAGCCCAGATAGTTTTATAAAATTAATTTCACTTGTAATTTTATCTGTTATAAATTCTTGTTCCATTTTTGAAAGTTATGTCATGGCTTTCTTAATATTTGACTTATACATGTTTGTAGTTTTGGTTTGCAGATGCATTTTGGGTGAGAGGCTTTTCGTTTCATTCTGTCTTTTCCTTCCTCTATTATTTAGCAGCTTCACAGTTGCTTTCCCTGGGCATCTAGGGCTCCAGGTCATATAAACGGCAATTCAGTTGTTGGAGTTCCAGCACTGACAATGAAGATATTGCAGAGGTAGTTACTGAGCTGGCAGGTGGCTTGGTTCAATTCTTGGTTGTGAAACTGGGTGCTCGCTCTTCTTCCCTAGGCTTAAAGCTTCCTACTAAGCTGCTGTAATCAGCAGCAGTTTTTATTCCACCTCCTTTTAGGAGAAGAAAAGACCCAAGCTCTGACTGTAGGTTGTGAATATAGCTGCTGTATGTGGCATTTAGCCCCCATTTAGTCCAATCCTAGTCACAACAGTCTGCCTCTGGACCAGGAGCACAACAGAATTATGAATGGCTTCTGCTAATTTTACTATTTTGTGTTTATATTCACTCTATTTCTAGTCCATAGAAATCCCAGTTTTGTTTTTGACAGCCTATGTCCTCTTAGTTCTGTTTACAATTTTTTTTTTTATGTATTTGGAGCAGAAGGATGTGTCAATGTATAAACTTACTGTGTCAAGACAACCCAAAACTTTCCCCAACTATCTGGAAACCTCGTCTTTCCCATTGGCTTACACAACACTTCACTCTGATTTTCCCCACCACTCTAACATTTATCTTTGTCTTTGGAGGCTCTTCTCTTTTTGCCTTTAAATCAGGGGTCAACAAACTTTTTCTTAAAGAACTGGATAGTTAATAGTACAAGTTTTGCAGGCCAAGAAACAAAATCAAGGACTTTAGATAAAATGTAATCATTAATAAATGTAAAAGCCATTCTTAGTTGGTGGGCAACTGAAAACAGGCAGAGGGCCAGATTTGGTCCATGGGCTATAGTTTGCCAATCTCCACCTTAAATAGTAATATTCCTTATGTTTTTCTTTTTTGTCCTATCTTCTTCATTCTACAGATTATCATCTATTTCTACTGTTTCCTTTACTGTATCTAAGCTGATGACCCCCAAGCCTGTATCTCGAGTCTAGATCCCTCTTCTCAACCCCATACTTTTACAGATAACTTTCTACTAGGTATTTGGATGTCCCATAAGCACATCAAGAAATTAAACTTGATCCTGAATGGCACCACCATCCATAGTCCATTTTTAGCTTCTTCCTTTTCCTTACTCTTCACAGCCAGTATTGATTTAGTCTCTTAAACACTTTTCAAATGCGTTTCTCCAGGTTCAAACAATCCCTATCATTGTCAGCTTACTTCGGGCTGCCACCATTTCACTAGAATATCCAAAATAGCTCCTTAGAGGCTTTTCTGCTATAGGTTTGCCTTCCTCCAATCTACTCACCACATTGCAGCCTGAAAGATCTTTCCAAAATGCAAATTTAATCACTTAATTCTTCCTTCAGTGGCTCCCACTGTCTTTATCTGACTCATCACTAACCAGTCCCTGATTATCTCTCTAGTCTCATCATTTACCATTCCCAACCTGGCTATGCTCTAGCCATTATGAATGACTGAAGTACCACACTTTCTTCTGTGCTTCTCTGGGTCTTAGCAAGTGCCATTCTCTGATTGAAACACTGTTAAAAACGTCCTACTCGTATCTGCCAAATCTTACCTTCATTGTAACTTAAAAGTCATCTTTGATATTCGTTACTGGATTTACGTGCCCTTATAGAACTTTGTTGTTGTTTGAGACAGGGTCTTGCTCTGCTGCCCACACGGGAGTGCAGTGGCACTATCTGAGCTCACTGCAACCTCTGCCTCTCAGGTTCAAACAATACTTGTGCCTCAGCCTTCCAAGTAGGATTACAAGCCTGTACCCTCACACCTGGCTAATTTTTTGATATGTTTAGGAGACACAGGGTTTTGCCCAGGCTGATCTCCAACTTCTGGCCTCAAGTGATCCGCCCGCCTTAGCCTCCCAAAGTGATGGAAGCATAGGTGTGAGCCACCATTCCCTGCCAGAACTTTGCATTTAACTTTTATTCACTGGTTGATTCAACAAATGTTTAAGAACAGACAAAAATCTCTACTTTTACTTCTAGGAATATTCTAGTTGGGGGAGAAAGTCATTAGCAATATGGTAGTATGTTAGATAGTCAGATGTAGTCCTTATCACCCATTAGGACGACAAAGAAAAACTAGAGAAGGGGGCCTCTGGGCTGTGGAGGTAGAGGGAGATACAATTTTAAATAGCATGGTAAGAGAAGGCCTTCTGAGAAGTTGACATTTGAGTAAAGACCTGAAGGAAGTTAGGAAAAAGCCATGCAACTATCTTGAGAAAGAACTTTCAGGCAGAGAGAAGAGTAAGTGACAAGAGCCTAAGGCAGAAGAAAGCTGACATATCCGAAGAATGGCAAGGGCCATAAGGCTGGAGCAGTTAATGACGAGAGAAAGTAGTGAGAGAACAGGTCAGACATGCAAAGAGTGGGGCAAATCTAGAGCTTTCTAGGTGATCATAAGTACTTTAGCTTTACTCTGAGTATGATGAGGAGTCACTGGAGGGTACTGAGTAGGGAAGTGATGTGATCTGACTTATGGATTACTCTGGAGGTTGTATAAAGAGCAGAATCAAAGTACCAAGGATGGAAGCAAGAAGACCTGTCATTGTACAGCTTATTATATTTTAACCACCTCTTCACTTGACTGAAGCCAGATATTAGATTGAAGTGTCTTATAAGCAGGGTCTGACACATAGTTTAGGCATTCATATTGCTGGAAGAATGATCTACTTCCTAAGTTATATTTTGAACATGGTTTTTAGGAATGCAGGAATGTGCTCTAATAAGAACACACTGCGTAATAGTGTTATGCCTTTTAGTGGAGAGATGAGATATCCTTCCAAAGTATTAATAACAGGCAGAATACATCACAATAAAATATTCATCCATCAACTAAATTATCTGTTTGTTATAACTTAGCCTTATCTTTTAATGACCACATGATTCCTTGGTTTTCAATGAACAGATGAATCCAGCTCTCAGGCATCCAATTTACTTTTTGATTATTGTACCCTTTTGAAAGAGCAGTGTGCACAGTCACCCTGTAAACCATGTTCTGAACCTTTCAAGCCTAAATTATCTACAATGTGGTCTGAGAATGAGAAAAACTTAAAGGCATCATGTACTGGCCTCCACTGTCCCAAACATCTGTTCCAGAGGCACTATGGGAAATTTATTAACCTCTCTGTGGTCCCACTTCGGAGGGTCTTGTTCTTCCTACGGTTTTTCCAAACAACTGAATTTGATGAGTGTGTATCTGCACATGGTTTCTGAGTTTGCACCAGGGAAACGAGAGAACATCTGTTTCCTGTGAATGAGCTATGTCTCTGGAAATTATCACCATCATATATTAATTATGTACAGCACCATGGTTCACAAAACAATTTACAGGTGCTGAGGAAGGAAAAAGGAAAGGGAAAGGAAAGGTAGAAAGGGAGAGACAGAGGGAGGGACGTATGTAGAGATTTTTAAAAATCCCCAAGACATATTTCTTATAATCAAAGAACTTTAAAGTTATATTTGTGTGTGTGTCTGTATATGTATATATATGTGTGTATATACATATATATGTATACATGTATATATGCATGTATATGTATATATTTAATCCAAACCACAAAGAGATTAAAAATAAGTTTAAAAAGCAGTTCTTGATTATATCGATAAAAAAATTATTTAATTGAATATAACAAAAATTTAGGGCAGAAGCTTATGAATCTCGAATAAAAAAGTTGATTATAAATCAGTTAACCTCCAAGAATACTGGTACTTCTTATGAATATGTATTAGCAAAAGTTGAGGACATAAAGGTCCTGAAGTAAAACCTGCTACAAGAATCTACTAAAGCTGGAAAACGAAATCAGAAAATCAAACCACTTGGGAAGAGATGCTTGTTTTCTTTACTGGTCTGGAAAAACACTCCCTACAAAAAGATATCTGAGATGTAACATGACTCCTGGTTGTGGCTTCTGAGTATGTGTGAAGACAGTCTCAGTGCTCTCTCCTGAGGAAACTGGGGACAGTTACATCCTGACGGCTGCTCAAGCAAGAGGCAGCAAGATAGAATACCAACTTGCTTTAGTCGGTACATCATAGTAATTAACTGGTGACAAGCTATCTGTTTTCAAATCATGGTTTACCACTTATTTGCTGTGGGAGTGTGGACATGTGCCTCAGTTTCTTCATTTGTAAAATGAGCATAAGAAAAACAAAAGGGATGATGTGAGGATTAAATGTGTAAATATATGTTAGATAAAAGAATGGTAACTGGCACAGTGTTAAGTATGATTATTAGCCTGCACTTATTTAATGAAATTGCCCAGAGATATTTTATTTCCCAGTGTCTTCTGACTCTGAGTAAAGGCGGCCTTGAGTATCCCACAGAGAGCTAGTGGTCTACTGACCGGGCTTCAGTAAAGTCAATGAGTTGTGTTATTGGGTTGTGTCCATTCTTTCACTCAGCAGGTTCCTTGTCCCTTAGGCACCAGGGATTGGCAAAGAAGCACAGATCATCAAAATCCTGCTCTAGCAACAATACAGGTCTTCTCTGATAGAGATGATTAGAATATAAAGTCTCTCCTACTACCCACCAGGTATCCTTGCCCTCATGTCAACTTTTTTTTTTAAGATTTTAAAACAGTAGACTTTATATATTTTTCCCCTTCTTTTCACAGGTGTTGATCATCTCAACGCTTACTGGCCCATGGAAAAACCCTAAAACCTACTGCTTCACAGATAATGAAATTGAGGCTGAATAGTTTTGTCATTCATCCAGGCACATCTGGGGCAAGAAGCTGAGGTTTATCATTTCTGTGGCAATGCTCTCCCTCATCATAGAGATGACTATGGTAATGGTAAGAATAAATATATAACTAATATTCAAACTCCTTTAACATTACCCTTCCCCTCTCTTTCCCTTCCCTTCCCTTCCTTTCCTTTCATTCGCTCTTTCTTGAGACAGAGTCTCGATACGTTGCCCAGGCTGGTCTGAAACTCCTGAGCACAGATGACCCTCCTACCTCGGCCTCCCAAAGTGCTGGGATTACAGGAATGAACCACCATGCCAGGGCTACTTTCCTCTTTCTTTACCATACTTTCTCTCTTTCAAGACTGCATGCTAATGCTGACTTTTCACTTATCAATTTTTCTATCAGCATTAATTTTTTTCAGAAAGTAATCTGAGGGCCTATATTTCTCACTGCAATCTTTACGGCATTAAGGATTAAATTCATCATAAATTTTTTGAAGAAAATTCACCTTAAATATGGTCTTGAAAAGAGCATGCACAGATAAGCAGAGGAAATGAGGGAGTATTACAGAGGTAACATCACAGGGAAATATAGAAAAGATAGATGGTGCAGGCACAATGCAGATGTCGCTTTGATTAACAAATGATGATGCCTTTTGGAGGTGGGAAGTGAAAGTAACAGCAAGGGAGGGCCATGAATGCTAGGGTTCTACAGCAGGAGAAAGATGTCCTCAAATAATTTAACCCTTATTTAGCCCTACTATATGCAGAACACTCTGCTTTGCACTAGTGACACAGGGTTAAATAATTACCTTTTAGAAACTACAGTTTTGTAGGCAAAACAATCAGGAAAATAAGTAACTATATTATGCAGTACAAATGATCAATTATTATGCAGCAATGATGTAGCTGGGCAAGGATGTTAAACAGTGAACTGGGAAAAGGCTTCCTAAAGGTAGAGATTACTGAGATTGAAGAGTAAGTAGGGGCTGGCTTTGGGGAGTATTTCAGAAAAGGAAATGTAGGCAGTAAAGAAGGAAGAGCATCGTTAAAAATCAATATGTCAATATTTACATACACTCATGTGCCACATAACGATGTTTCGGTCAACAATTGGCAGCATATATAACTGTGGTCCCATAAAATTATAACAGTGTATTTTTACTGTATCTTTTCTATGTTTAGATATGTTTAAATACATGAATACTTACCATTGTGTTATGAATGTCTGTAGTATTCAGTACAGTAACATGCCGTACAGGTTCATACCCTAGGAGCAATAGGGTATACCATATAGCCTATGTGTGTAGCAGGCTATGCCATCGAGGTCTGTGTAAGTATACTCTACGATGTTTGCACAATGATGACACTGCCTAAGGACACACTTCTCAGAATGTCTCCCTATTGTTAAGCAATGCATGAGTGTACATATGTATGATCTATGGACATATCTTAAGCAATATTAAAATTATTACACATTTCCTTCACTCTTGCTCAGTAAATAATTGAGTAAATGCCTGAAATTGAAACAGTCTTTAACTGGGTGTAAACCAGTTGACATGACCACTGTGCAAGTAAAGGGTTACTCCTCTTCTGTTTATCTGTCAGCACACTGTTCTGACCTAACTTGGTCAGATGATGCTAGGAAAGAATACCACCACAGAAAACACTTTCTATATGTGAGTTTCCACATTTCACTATCAGAAGAGGATTATTAACCAAATTAGTAATATTACCATTTCTATTGCTGGAATGGTTTCTTCTCACCCTTCAGCCACTATGATTGTAATATATATATATTTTGAAAAGATTAATTCAGAGTAATATATAGCAACTAGTATAAAAATTCTATGCTATTCATCTTCTCATGCTGCAATTGGTCACTATAGTGAGCAGGCCTGACAGTTTGCAGATTAAAATGTAAACACTGGGCTTGACTCAGTTCTGTTGAGGCCAGCCATTTCTGACAGTCTCTACAACGTGATAAACACCGTCTGTCTACAGTTCCCCTGTATTTGAAAGTTACGACAAACATTGTGCTGAAATGTAAACAACTGACATCATGACTAGTGAAGCAGTGGGCTGCAAATTAATCTAAAATCAAGAAAACAAAGATCTTGTTTGACACTAGATAAACCATTAGTGGTCACCAAGGGAGCAGCTTGGGGAGGTCATAAGTGTTGTCATCAGTCATCAAAAAATATGCACCAAAGATACTGTCACAATTTAGTTGAGGCAAGAGTAAGTAATATGAGAGGCAAAAGGATTGGAAGCCAGTAGAAAAAGGGTAACATTTTCTCTCTAAAGCACAGTTTTAAATTAGAGCACAAATAAAAATCTGTTAAATTTAGTTTCTGGTTTTTCAGTGATTTTACATGAAAGGGCATGGAATACAATTTGTAATTCTAATTTTCGATAAAATGTAATTAATCCCATTCTTTCATTTCCTCTATTCTATGGGAGAAAATTGTTACTACTCCTTTGTAGAGCTTTCCTAAAAAGTTATAAAAGTCCAATAGGATGAATAATTCTCTTGAAAACGTCAAGATATCTTTTAAATTAAGATGACACTGCAAATCAAACTATTATAATTACAAATTATAAGGTTAAATTAAATTATATTTATAAATTACAAGGTTATAATATTGCTGATTTTTTATGTTAGTCTATAAATGTTTATAATTCCTACATCTTTATTCCTGGGCTAACTATACTTAGAGCTTAAGATGACTTTTAACATAAAGAACAAATATATTTTTATTTCTAAACATATTAAAAATGTTTAAAAATGGAATGGAGGTCACTGCAACACATGGTAATAAATCTATTAAAAGTCAGAGTCCAAAACAAATGTATAGCTTAATGTATAGAGAAACATAGGTCTTAACTTGGGCCACAAAAACATGCTGGAGTTAGATACACTCAGTGGGTCTGTAAAAATGAATTTAACATTTATGATTACAGACTGACAATTTTTCATGCCCATGACACAATTTCATGCCCATGACACATTATCATCCTCTGCTAAGAATATAAGAAATTCTAATTTTGGCCAGGCACGGTGGCTCAAGCCCGTAATCCCAGCATTTTGGGAGGTCGAGTCGGGTGGATCACGAGGTCAGGAGATGGAGACCATCCTGGTTAACACGGTGAAACCCCGTCTCTACTAAAAAAATACAAAAAACTAGCCAGGCGAGGTGGCGAGCCCCTATAGTCTCAGCTACTCGGGAGGCTGAGGCAGAAGAATGGAGTGAACCCGGGAGGCGGAGCTTGCAGTGAGCTGAGATCCGGTCACTGCACTCCAGCCTGGGCGACAGAGCGAGACTCCGTCTCAAAAAAAAAAAAAAAAAAAAAAAAAATTCTAATTTTAATCTTTACCGTAAAGGCCCTTGCAAACATGAAGCATCAGCACAATTCATTCACATATTCCACATTCATTCATGGAAAATTTATGTTGCCCGGATGAGTCTCTAACCTACAGGTATTGCTGGCCTACAGAAATGCACTAAGATTTCACTAATGTAATCTTCATTCAGGCTCTAGGTTCTGCATAGTCTATATGGGCTGAAGAAGTCTTGTTAAGGTAGATCAGTCACTTATAAAGTGGCCATGAGTTTATGAATCATCTCAATACAAGTATGACAGAAGAGTCAAGAGACTTGGGTTCTGGTCTTAGTAGTCATAGGGTCTTAGGAAGGTCATCCAACTCTGTGGGCCTGTATTATCCCATTTGCTTAAATGAGAGAGTTGGCTTAATAACTGTTCATGTTACTTAAATTTTAACATTCTACGGTTTTCTTCCAGTAATTTGTAGGGTCAACATATACTTACTGAGTAAAAATTTAAAACCATTCTGAAAGTATATGTCTTGAAAGGAAAATACATTTCATATATTACAGAGACTACTTCTATATTTTGCAAGAATGTTTTAACTTCTTGTGTAAATATATGATGCTGAAATACTCAATATCTCATTTATGCAATAAACTTATAATATCCAATAAAAATGTTTGAAACTATTTTTGGCCAAGTGCGGCGGTGTGTGCCACTCAGCTACTTAGGAGGCTGAGGCAGGAGGCTCACTTCAGCTCAGGAGTTCACATCCAGTCTGGGCAACATAGAGAGACCTTGTCTTTAAACAAAAACACCCCAGTATTAAAATAATAAAAATTGGAAAAAAAAAAAAACAACTTTTGAATCTCAGCTCTGCCACCTGCGGTGTGACCTTGGTCAAATTAGTTAATCTCTGTGTGTCTCACTATTCTTATTTTAAAAATGAGGATAACATTATACAGTTAATGGTAATGAGTTAATGAGACAATATTACAAAGTGTTACAAGAGAATAAATGCTAGGGTTTTTTGGTTATTGTTCACTGACAAAACATTTTCCAGCTTTAAAATGCTTTATCGATCATGCCTAGTTTTAGCAAGGATATGTAGAAATGAAACCTGGCAAATTATGATGGGTATATACAACGGTATAGACAGTTCTTTTAGCTGATCTCCACTTTAGCCAAAATGTTGGATTAAGGGACACTTTCCATTCCTCTGTAAAACATGAAGACTGATGCCTGCATCCTAGTGAATGGTCTTGCCTCTAGATGTTAACGCTAATCATGAGTAGGTCCTACCTGTTCCCAAACAAGTTTATATGAATCAACTCTACAATAATTATGTAACTTAACTAAACGCCAAGTAAACTAATGTTGTAAGTAAAAAAAAAAAAAAGTTTCAACTAAAAAACTAAGCTGAATGTTTTTGAAAGATTCAATAATAGCAACTGCTATACAAAACTGGCAGCAAATTAGGTGTAGATAAAACAAGTAAAAGGACTAACGGGAAAATGTAAAATTCTAGAGGATTGATAACAAACTAGATTATTTTATGTGCTTGCTTCACTTACAAAAACCTCAAAGTGGAATTTGTAGACAATGTATTACAGGTACGTTTTGTGCAAGAAAATCTAAATGGAACTCCAAAGAAGAGAATCATTCACAAAGAAAAGCCTGGCTCCTACATCAGAATATTGGTAAAGAAATTTACACTTAAAAATGTTTTAAGTTAAAACACTTTAAGGTATTTAGTTATCATTTGTTATGATTTACTTGGTTTGGGTTTTGGGATTAACCAACCAACTACTGATCCAAATTATTTTGGCTACTTTTGAACACATCTGAAGTTTCTTAAAATCAAAAGTTCAATTCCACATTCAGTAAACCTATCCTGGAAAATAAGTCCAAGTCCATAATGGTATGTACAGGGATGTCTACTGAAACATTGTTTGAAACAGCAAAATCTCTAAAAACAATTCAAAGAAATGTCAATTAACGGGAAAACAGTTAAATAAGTTATCGGTACAAGTATTCCATGGAATACTATTTAGTCTTTAAAAATAATTCCCAGGGTAAAGTAAAAGAAGAATTGCTTTTTCACTGCATTCTCTTTTGGATGGTTTAATTTTTTAAAAACCACATGTGGCCATGTTTTTTAAATTAAAAAATAAATCATGAAGTGAGAGGATTGCTTGAAGCCAGGTGTTCAAGACCAGCCTAGGCAACATAGCAAGACCCTGTCTCTACAAAAAAATAAAAATATTAGATGGGTGTGGTGATACATGCCTGTAGTCCTAGCTACTCAGGAGGCTGAGGCAGGAGAATTGCTTGAGCCCAGGAGTTCAAGGCTGCAGAGAGGTATGATTGTGCCACTGTGCTCCATCCTGGGCAACAAACCAAGACCCTGTCTCTAAAATAATTTTCTTTTACAAATCCAGCTAATCAAAAAAGGATTAGGTAGATCTTCATGTGTTGACATGAGATGTTCATATATACTACTTAGTGAAAATAAAAAACTATATATACACGTTTATATATATTTTTTTAATAAAAAATATGAGTGTATATGTATATTTACAGAAATACGCATAGAAAAAATCTGGAAGAATACATTCTAAACTTAAAATTGTTACGTCTGAGGAGAGAAAAATGAGTTTTTAACTTCTTCTAATTTATACATTTCTGTATTGTCTAGTTTTTGTTTTTTTACAATGAACATGTATTATAGTAATACTAATTATTCTTTTCAAAAGGCCTTGTAAACCTAAATGTAAACTACAGGATTAGTCCAATAAATTATAGTAGCCTTATATGATAAAATATTGTGTGGTTTTTAAAATCATGTTTGTGGATAGGTGCGGTGGCTCACGCCTGTAATCCCAGCACTTTGGGAGGCTGAGGTGGGTGGATCACGAGGTCAGGAGTTCAAGACCAGCCTGGCCAAGACGGTGAAACCCCATCTCTACTAAAAATACAAAAATTAGCCGGGCGTGGTGATGGGCGCCTGTAATCCCAGCTACTCAGGCAGAGAATTCCTTGAACCCGGGAGGCAGAGGTTGCAGTGAGCCGAGATCATGCCACTGCATTCTAGCCTGGATGACAGAGCAAGACTATGTCTCAAAAAAAAAGAAAAAAAAAATCATGTTTGTGAGGAATAATGAGGAAATGTTTATAAGTTATGCATGGTATAACACAAATTAATAGAAAAATAAATGTTTTATTTAAAAATTATATATATATAAATATACACATATACCTTTGAAATATTTGTAGTTGCAATTTAAAAAGTCTTAAGTGGAAATGAGCTGCTCTAATCAACTTCATATTTTCTGAGAACAATTTGGTATCTATCCTAGGCCATTAGCAGAGGAAAATCAATGCAACCAACTCATACATATTGGAGACCTGTATGGATTTGCTCCTTCTACCCTTCCCCCTACACGATGGTATATTTTTGCTCTCTTTAGGGAAATTCAATTAACAATATTAGTCTCTTACTCTGTCGGTGATGGTCACCATCAAGATTTTCCTCACCACCCAAAGACATGTAAGATGGGCTTACTGATTCCTTGACTTGCTAGTTAACAGGAGAATTACTGCCCACTTCTATAAATGACTCTATATGCTTCTTGTCATAAACACAGCGACAGCTCCTGAAATCAATCTTTCATGACCTTATTGATTAGGACACTTAGAAATAATGAGACTTCACTGGTGGCAGAGTAATGCCTAGAAAAAGAAAAAAATACTCCAATGAGGGCTTGCCTATTAACACTGCCAAATTTATCTTTCCATGGCCCTTTTCCTATTACAGACATTTACCTAGAAACATATATGATAAAAAGTTAATAATCAATTTTGTAGATCATCTGTTTATAAAAAATACTTGCTTGTAACATTTTTTTAAATTAACAAAATAAATTGATTTGAAAACAATTTTTGATCTTCCTAACCTGTCAGATCAGAATGTAATTTCTAAATGAGGGGAACCCGAGTTTTTCTGAGAATAACTATAAGATAAAAGCTATTTTGGAAAAATATGGACATTCTAAAAGGAGAAGCATTGAAAACTGTTCTACTCATCTGACTATTTTCTGCTTATATGACCGTATCAAATGATTTTAAAACTAGACAAAACTCTAGATCTAATTCAAATCTACTTCTCATATTATAGATAAATTGTAGCCCAGAAAAGGGAAATGACTTGCCAAGTGTTATCAGGGCTGGGATTAGAATCCACAACTCTGGCTGGGTGCGGTGGCTCACACCTGTAATCTCAGCACTTTGGGAGGCCGAGGCGGGTGGATCATTTGAGGTCAGGAGCTCAAGACCAGCCTGACCAACATGGTGAAAGCCCATCTCTACCAAAAATACAAAAATTAGCTGGGTGTGGTGGCGGGCACCTGTAATCCCAGCTACTTGGGAGGCTGACGCTGGAGAATCGCTTGAGCCTGGGAGGCAGAGGTTGCAATGAGCCGAGATCACGCCACTGAACTCCAGCCTGGGCGACAAGAGTGAAACTCCATCTCCATCTCAAAAAAAAAAAAAACAAAAAATAAAAAATAAAGAATCCACAACCCCTACACAAGTTTTGGGATGAGATGATTTTACAACCTTCCTTAAAGAGAGAGGTGTAGGTACAGCTTAGCTGGTTAAAGAAAACGGAAGACTATATAAAAAAATTTTGCTTCTTTTACTCTTTATATAAGTCTTGGGGTATCTAAGTCATGGTTATGAAACACAGCTGCGTTTTACTTGAAACACAGACTTATAGACATCATGTGCACCCTTTGTATGGTGCCAACTATGTCACAGGTGCTTGATTAATACAGGCATACCTCTGCAGAAAGTTTCCATGCTTAATATTTTCCTCATAAAAATGCCTCTTCGTTTTTAATACCCAAACTTTATAGGACATACCTAGTCCTCAATACAAAGTTTTCCAGTTGTTTAGTACGCAGAAAAAAATATATATACCCCAAACTCAGTACATTATTTTAATTTTTAAAAATAATTATAATCCATAATAGTTGTATATCTCCATAGATTTTAAATAGTATGTATGTTGAATACCATTTCTAATACAGTTTGTAGAACGTCACAATCACATGTAGACATTTTGAAAAAATGCACTGACTGTCAACAAAGGGGAGGTGTAATATGTTACTGCATACAAAGCAAACCATTCACAACTGTATGAATTATTTTGATGCTTTAAGCATTTTATATCCTCATATGTATGCTTATTACTTATATGTGCATTTTATCGTGTTTTGGTACAGTTTAGGAAATTGGCTGCAGGTTTAAGGTTGACATGTAATGCATTTTTTTCTTATTTAAAATAACATGAAGTAGACTCTCAATTAGAATTCTCACACAGAATGGATTCATTTCAGGAATGAATGAATGATGGTAAGAGAAAGATTTTCAGTGTACACTCTGCACTTGCAACTGCTGGGCAAAGCACTGTGGTTTGCACTGTGGACAGAAGCTGCATGTCACCCCTAACTCCTACCAATGCTGAAATCTGGAAACTAGATATATCTGCTACCCTTACCAAAATGGATTTTTTGCAGTGTTTTGCTTCCTTACCTCCCTAGACTCTGAAACAAAATCTGGCATGGATGCTTCAAAGTGGAGGAACCTATATCATATGCCTGTGCCACAGCTGCAAGATAGGTTGGAAATAAGGTAGGGAATTCCCCAATGCCATGAATGCTGTGACCTCCAGCTCACGACCATGGCTTAGGCAATGATTTCTTAGATATGACACCAAAACCATCAGCGAGCAAAATGAAAAACAGATAAACTGACCTTTATCAACATTAAAACTTATATGCTTCAAACATATCATCAAGAAGTGAAAAGACAACCCAGACAATGGGAGGAAATATTTGCAGATAACATTTCTAAGGGAGTTATATATCCAGAACACAAAAAGGACACCTACAACTCAAATTTTTATAAAAACCAAGTTAAAAAATGGGTAATGGGTAAAAGATTTGAATAGATTTTTCCAAAGAAGATACATACATGGCTGAAATGTATATGAAAAGACATTCAATATCATTAGTCATTAGGGAAATGTAAATCAAAACTATGAGATACCATTTCACACCCACTAGGATGGCTATATTTAAAAAGACAGTAACGAGGACGTAGAAAAATGGGAGTCTTCTTCATACACTGCTAATGAAAATGTAAAGTGATACAGGTGCTTAGGAAAAATCTGCCAGTTTCTTCAAAGTATACCATACAACTTGGCAATTCCATTCCTAGAAATGTACCCTGAAGAAGACATCTGTTCATATAAAAATTTGTACATGAGTATTTATGGCAGCATTATTAATAGCCAAAAGCATAAACAACTCAAATGTCTATCAACAAAATAAAATGTCTTATACAATGGAATACTACTGTCTATATACAGTGGACTATTAGTCAGCAATAAAAAGTATCAGAATGCTGATACAAGCTATAATGTAGATGAGCCCTGAAATTTATCTAATGTGAAAGAAGCCAGTCACAAAAGACCACATATTGAATAACTTTATTCATACAAAATGTCCAGAATAGACAAATCTATACAGACCAAAAGTAGATTCATGGTTGCCCAGGATGGAGAGGTTAGTGGGAAATGGGGCATGACTGGCAATGGGTACAGGGTTTCTTTCTGGGGTGATGAAAATCTTCTAAAATTGATCGTGTTGATGGTTGCACAACTCTTTAAACATACCAAAAATCATAAATTGGATATTTTAAATAGTAACTTGTATGGTATATGAATTAGGTCTCCTTAAGGTTGATATATGGAAGATCCCAATTAGCCAAACACTCAGTGGTTTTAGTATACACCGATGGTTGTTACCTAGATTCATTACTTCATTACAGAATTTACAATATAGTGGTTTCATATCTTTATCAGTCCTTCTGAACTGATTAACATTAATTACTTCGCTACCCTGAAATACAATTTATATAAGCAAGGCATGATAAATACTTGGTTTCTTCCCATAATTTACCAGTTTTTAGAATAACAACTTAGTATCCTAGTAACCTTCAATGGGGGCCAATGAGATTTTTTTCCTCTTAAATTATCATTATGAATTCATGAATTTTTATATCTTTAATGTGTTTGATGTAAAACTATAGTCATTATTCTTAATGCTCCAATGGTTATTGTGGGCAAATGCAACAACCCCTTTAGGGTAGCTCTTGTGTTCTTTTGACAATAACTCAGCACTTCATAACTTCCTTGTTAACTGGCACAAGCAAATATCTCAGGCTCATCCTGAACATTCTATGCTAGAGATGCAACTGTTTCTCCAACGACATTGGTTCATTTTAAGAAGAATATTTAGGGACCACAATATTGCTACTGGATTGTCTTATAAAGGTTTCTTTGATGCTATTATAGTGTACATGGTTAGAAAACAGACATATTTTAGAAGAGAAAAATATATCATCAATTCCACTTCTGGCCACTGAGAGTAACTGGGACCAGGCTAAGCTTCCTGATGTCAATAATGAGAACCCTGGAAAAAACATATGAAACAACTATTTTTAGACATTAAAATAATAGGTATCTCAGGACTGTGATGCCTAGGAAAAGGGAAATAAATGATGGGAGCTTCATAATCACCCTGGCTTTTTGAAGACTACCGTGAAGGGAAGGAGATGCAAAGGACAATAGTCTCACTAAGTTGAGGAGACAGAAACAAGAGTTCAGGAAGGTGAAGTTAGATGGAATATGTGGGATAGAATACCAGAAAAGATGGAGCAAAACAGAGAAATTAACTACAGAAATTTGCCTGGTGTTCTCTTTAACTCTATTGCTGATATTAAGTTATGCATGTGTGGATGAAACTCCGTAAGACAAGGCAAAAAACTGACATAAAAAAAGACATCTCCCATGCCCTAAAAAAATATTCCCAGAGCTCACACAGAGCAGGGAGAAACTGGAGTCCTGATTAGCCAGGGTAAAGTCCTAGTTCAACATCCAGGACACACAGAAGAAACCCAAAAATATCTATGCCTTGATAGTAGGACTAAACTAGACCTAGATTAAAATTTCAAAACAAGTCCCTAAATGCTAGAGTACTGCTTACCAGCAGGTTTAGTACCCTTCCCAGGAAAAATCCACACAACAAGATACACCCCAGGGTAGTGGAAGTATGAAGTACAAATGTTGAAAATATAAGTCCAAGATGTTTTATGTTATTGACTATCAATCCTTTTTAAATTAAAAATATTATCAGATATTTCAAATATACAAAAAAGATAATATAACCAAAATCTATGTACCTACTGTCTACATCTAAAAATGTGTTTTCAACTGTGCTTTTTAAAAAAGTTTTTTGTTGCCCAGCTGGTCTCGAACTCCTAGGCTCGAGGAATCCTCCCACCTTGACCTCTCAAAGTGCTGACATTATATGCATTAGCCATCATGTCCGGCAATGCTTTATTATTTTTTAAAAAGAAATAAAACAGAATAGGATTAATACCCCTGCCCCCACCCAATTTCCTACTTTTCACGGGGGTAAGGACTATCTAAAATTGGTATTTTTTCTTTTTGATGCTTTTATACTTTTCTCTCTCTCTCTCTCTGTCACATACAAATGCATTCTTTCTCTGCTAAGAAGTACAGCATTTCCTTAAGTATTTGCAAGTGTTACATAATGGTAGCACACTGTATGCAGACTTCTAGAACTTAAGTTTTACAACTTAAAAGTATTTGTCTTGTTTATCATCATATCCTCAGTATCTAGAAAGGTATCTGGCATACAGTGGATAGCTCATTAATGTTTTTTAAATAAATGAGTCAGTGACCTGTTCGATGGTATTCTATTCGATGACAATGCTACAAACTTACCCCCTTCCCTTCTGTCATTTTTCCACTGATGAACATTTAGGTTGTTTTCAGATTTCCGCTATTAAAATGATGATGCAACACACATCCTTGTACAGATCCCACTACATTCAACTACAAAATTTTCTCCAAAGTATAAGCCTAGAAATGGAAATTTTAGGGTCAAATAGGGAATGCACAGCTTCAACTTTACTAGAACTTGCTCTTCAAAGTGGGTTTTGATTTACACTCTCACCAGCAGTGTACAGGGTTCCCTTTCCCCATATGCTTTCCCATATTTAGTATTTTGAACTTTCAATTTTTGCCAAAGAAGTGGGAGTAAAATGTTCTTTTATTTAAATTCATAGATCTCCAATTATTAATGAGATTAAGTATCTATTGAAATATTTATTAGCCACGTGGATTTATTTTTCTATGGCTTTTCCAGTCTTCTAATGAGCTGACTTAAAGATTTGTAGGATACTTTTGAATATATTTGTACTAACTCATTTGCCAGTTATATATGTTGTAAATATCTTCTTTATATTCTTTGGTATCCAACTTCGTTTATGCTGCATTGCTTCCTGAAGAATTTTTTTAGTTTAATATGATCAATTACATTACCTTAATTAATAGTGACTTTGAGATCTTAAATTCTTTTCTACCTGGTATCATAAAATTTATTTCTTCTAAATTTTAAAAGTTCTGCTTTTTCACTTATAGGTATTTAACTCACTCTGGAGTTAATTTTTGTGTATGGTGTGGTTATTCATTTGCTCACTTACTCTATCCATACATCCACTCATTGACTGATTGACGAGAAGGGTCATATATGTTGTGTGTGTATATATATATATATATGCGTACATAGGTCAAATCATTTGTGGGCTAATATTGTCCACTAATTGATCTATTTGTACTAATAAGAAACTTTTAATTACCAAAGCTTTAAAAAGTCTTGTTTATTTCTTCTTTAAAATTGGTTTGGTTATTCTCACTCACTTATTTTTTTGAACTTTTAGAATCATTTTGTAATATTCCATGAAAATATCTATTGCTGTTTTGATTGGATTTTATTTATGATTTAATTTAATTTATGGGGACTTGACAGCTTTATTGTATTGAGTTTACCAAACTATGAGCATCCTGGATCTCCATTTCGTTAAATATTCTCTCAACAGAATTTTATAATTTTATTCATAAGATCTTATTTCTTTTAGCTCTTTTCCCATTTAGGAAAAAAAAAGTGCAGCTTGCTGCTAGCACTCATTTAATTTTACATAAACAAGCTCTTTGAGGCTGAAGCAAATCAAACTGATTTTCAATGTGAAAATAAAATATAGAAACTGTTCATGGAGTTATTTCTTAACAGAACATTAGAATTGAATAATCAGAATTGCCTATTTTGAAAAAATCAGCTTCATCAAATGAATCTTGGGCCAACAACTGTTCAAGAATGATGTTACCATCACAAAAAAATAGAAATGCTACATTTTCTAGGATTTGACATTTTCAGCGATTAAGAATTACTATATTTGGTAGATGAAAATACCACTATGAAAAGGAGAATGCTATAAATAGAATGATGTCTTGTTTACAAAGTTGATATATTAGAGCAACGTGAAAATAATAATAAAAGCAAGCTATTTCATGGCAAAGTTATCTTGGGGTAAATGCTACATCTGTGAGTGCCACTGGTGAGTATTCTCAAGGCAAATGGGAAAAGGGTTAAAAGATTTATTCTTAAGCATAGTTTTTGTTGCTATTAAGGATGACATTAAGGAAACTAGAACCCTATCTCTCATCATATACAAAAATCAACTCAAAATGGATGAAAGATTTAAATACAAGATCTGAAATTATAAAACTACTAGAAAACATACGGGAAATGCCTCATGACATTAATGTAAGTAAGGATTTTTTGAAGAATATCTCAAAAACACAAGTAACAAAAGCAAAATCAGACAAAAAGACAACAAGCTAAAAAACTTCTGCATAACAAAGGAAACAGTTAATAGAGGAAGTGACAACCTAGAAAATGAAAGAAAATAGTTGCCAACTTTGCTTCTGACATGGGGTTAATAACCAGAATGTATAAGGAACTCAAATAACCCAACTGCTTAAAAAAAAAAAAAAAAAAAAAAAACCAAATAACCCAATTTAAAAATGGACAAAAGACTTGAACAGACATTTCTTTTTTAACAAAAATTTATTTTAAGTTTCAGGGTACATGTGCAGGACATGGAAGTCTGTTACATAGGTAAGCGTGTGCCATGGTGGTTTGCTGCACCTATCAGTGCATCAACTAGGCATTAAGCCCAGCGTGCATTAGCTATTTATCATGATGCTCTCCCTCCCCCTGACCCCTGACACGCTCCACTGTATACTGTTCCCCTTCATGTGTCCATGTGTTCTCATTGTTCAGCTTCCGCTTATAACTGAGAACATGCGGTGTTTGGTTTTCTGTGCCTGTGTTAGTTTGCTGATGATGATGGCTTCCAGTTCCATCCATGTCCCTGCAAAGACATGATCTCGTTCCTTTTTACGGCTGCATAGTATTCCATGGTGTATAGGTACCACATTTTCTTTATCCAGTCTATCATTGATGGACATTTGGGTTGATTCCATGTCTTTTTTATTGCAAATAATGCTGCAATAAACATATGTGTGCATGTATCTTTGTAACAGAATGATTCATATTCCTTTGGGTATATTCCCAGTAATGGGATTGCTGGGTCAAATGGTATTTCTGGTTCTAGATCTCTAACGAATTTCCACACTGTCTTCCACAATGGTTGAGCTAATTTACATTGCCACCAACAGTATAAAAGCACTCCTGTTTCTCCATAGCCTCACCAGCATCTATTGTTTCTTGACTTTTTCATAATTGCCATTCTGACTGGTGTGAGATGTGACATTTCTCAAAAGATGACATACAATTGGCCAACAGGTATATAAAAAAAATTCTCAACATCACTAATCATCAGGGAAACGCAAGTCAAAACTACAAATAGATACATCCTCTGACCCCATCTAGAATGGCTATTATCAGAAATGCAAAAAATAACAAATGCTAACACAGATGTACAGAAATGGGAACACTTTTACACTGTTGGTAGGAATGTAAATTAGTACAGCCATTATGAAAATCAGTACGGAGGTTCTTCAAAAAATTAAAAATAGAACTACTGTAAGGCCCAGCAATCCTGCTAGTGGCTATTCATCCAAAGGAAATGAAATCAGTATGTAAAGAAATATTTGCACTCCTATGTTTATTGCAGTACTATTCAAAATGGCCAAGATATGGAATCAACCTAAGGGTCCATCAATGAATGGATGGATAAAAAAATGAGATGTATATATATAATGGAATACTATTCAGCCATAAAAAAGAATGAAATCTTGTCATTTATGGCAACATGGATACACTTGGAGGACATTATGTTAAGTGAAATATGCCAGGCACAGAAAGACAAATACTGTATGACCTCACCATTTGTGGAATCTAAAAAAAAAAAAACAGATTTCACAGATGTATAGGGTAGGATACAGGTTACTGGGGAGGGTAGCAGAGAGGAGGGGATGAGAAGAGACTGGTCAATGGTTACAAAATTACAGTTAGATAGGAGGAATAAGTTCTGGTGTTCTATTGCACAGGAGGGTGACTATAGTTAACAATACTCTGTATATAAAAATTAGAAGATTTTGATTGTTCTCATCACAAAGAAACAAGAAATGTTTGAGGTGATGGATATGCTAACTACACTGATTTCATCAGTACACAATATATACATGTTTAAAATATCACACTGTACCCCCATAACATGTGCAATTATTATGAGTCAATTATATAGAAAATACAACTTCAGCTAGACTTTGTCTCTCATGCCTACGTGTCTGTTTCTTGGTCAGTTTCCACTGCTCCTCTTTCTTTGGTCTGGGAGGCCAAGATGGTTCTCCTGTAGCCTCCATAGCCCTGTGACCTGCAGGTTGTAAAGAACAGGAGAGGGAAGCTGGGCGCAGTGACTCATGCCTGTAACCCTAGCAGTTTGGGAGGCTGAGGTAAGAAAACTGTTTGAGCTCAGGAGTTCAGGATCAGCCTGGGCAACAAAAAAAAGACCCTGTTTCTACAAATGTAAAAATGAACCGAGCGTGGTAGCACATGCCTGTGGTCCCAGCTATTAGGTGGGCTGAGGCAGGAGGATCCCTTGAGCTCCGGAGTTTGAGGTTGCAGTAAGCTGATTGTGTCACTGCACTTCCACCTGGGCAAGAGAATGAGACCCTATCTCAAAACAAACAAAACAAAACAAGAGAGGAATTCAAGATGGACAACTAGACACACCCGGAAGGATAATTTTCCACTAAAGGAATGGACATCTGCAAGACTTGCACACTCCAAGCAGATCATCAGAGGGAAGGCATTGAGAGTGGATGGATGAAGGATGTGGACACTGGACTGAAGGGGGATAAGCTGAGAACCCTATGCAGGGTTGGCCAAACACCGGGACAGGCTCCTGGACCCCGCTGACTCCAGGGAAAAGGTGAGTTGAATAGGTGAGCACTGGCCCCCTCTTGCCATGGACCTTCAGAATCCTAGCTGCAGGAGAACTCATAACCCCCATGGACACCTGAGTTGGCAGGGACAGCTGCATAGAAAAGAAGCAGAGCAGGACTCCAGCCCATACGCAGCCTAGGGGTTTGGTGCAGGAACTGATGCAGTGCAGCATGGCCAGGGATGCCCATGTCTGCCCCCACCCCCACCCCACCCCCAACCAGGAATGTCAAGCACTGCTAGATGGCTTTAGCCTTTGAGAGACTGTTTAACCTGAACAGAGCAGGGCAGACTTGCCCATGGTTAGTCCGATCACAGCACTCCCACTACTTGCTAGCCTCTCCAGGGACCCCAGTCTGGCCATGCCTGCTTACTGGGCAAGCTTCCAATGCTCAACCAGAGTGCTTCCCATGGACCCTTATCATAGCTCCTTTGCTGGCAGACCACGTTTACCTGTTGGAGAGCTCTAGCAGATAGGTCCCCAGTCCACTGACAGTTTCCCTCCCACTGAAACTTCCCCTCTGCCACTTTGCTGGCATGTACTTACCCACAGCACTCCCCACCCCCCACTGCTTTGATGGCTATGGACACGGGTGGACCCTGTCTCCCCTCCCTGGATGATGAACATATGTGCACACTCCTCCCCTGTCCAACCCAGCTGAGGCACGGGAAGTCCACTATGTAGAGCATGCTGCTGCATTGCAAGTACCTGTGCAGATGCCAGAACCCAGCCCCTGCTGGCGCTCCACCTGTGCCACCTTAGTGTGTATACGGTGCCCCTGCCCCTACCAGCACAAGTACATACATAGATGCCAGCACCTGTCACCACATGGCCAACATGTGGACACCCGGCAGTGTCACCACAGATGGCGGGAATGTATGTGTGGATGTTTCTGCCCTACTCCCGCAGGTGTCCCCTATAGCTGATGCACGTGCATCTTGCTGTGCCACCACAGTTGCTGGCACACATGAATGAGCACAGATCTCGCTGCTACTGCCCCTACAAAGCACTTTGGCACAACTCGATGGAGTACTGGGGCCAGAAGACTACGGAATACCTAGGCCCCTCCAGCACAGCAGGTTCCTAACCTCAAGGGGATAGAGAACAAAGCCAAGGGCTTGGTCCCAGCCCCCAAGAGTAAGAGCACACAGCCATGGAGTCCTGAGCTAAGCCTTGGCCCTCTGAAATCTTCCAGAATCAAAGCTAGTTAACAGAACCCACATTATACCACAGTCAAATCCAAAGATCATCAAAAAAGATAAAAAAGATAAAAACAAAAGAACCTCATTCAAAGGAGCAACTTCAAAGATTAAAGGAACATCAGCCCACAAAGATTAGAAAGAACTAGTGCAAGAATTCTGGCAACTCAGGCTGGGCGCGGTGGCTCACGCCTGTAATCCTAGCACTTTGGGAGGCCGAGGCGGGCGGATCACAAGGTCAGGAGATTGAGACCACGGTGAAACCCCGTCTCTACTAAAAATACAAAAAACTAGCCGGGCGAGGTGGCGGGCGCCTGTAGTCCCAGCTACTCAGGAGGCTGAGGCAGGAGAATGGCGTGAACCCGGGAGGCGGAGCTTGCAGTGAGCCGAGATGGCGCCACTGCACTCCAGCCTGGGCGACAGAGCGAGACTCCGTCTCAAAAAAAAAAAAAAAAAATTCTGGCAACTCAAAAAGCCAGAGTGACTTCTTAACTACAAATGACTATACCAGTTACCTAGCAATGTTTTTTGACCAGGCTCAAATGGCTGAAATGACAGACATGGAATTCAGAATGTAGACAAGAATGAAGATCAAGATTTAGAAAAAAGTCAAAATCCAATCCAAGGAATCTAAGGAATATAATGAAACAACACAGGAGTTAAAAGATGAAATGGCCATTTTAAGAAAGAACCAAACTGATCTGATAGAGCTGAAAAACACACTACAAGAATTTCATAAGATAACCACCAAGTATTAACAGTACAATTGACCAAGCTGAGGAAACAATCTCAGAGCTTGGAGACTGGTTCTCCAAAATAACTCAATGAGACAAAAATAAAGAAAAACCATTAGAGAATGAACAAAACCTCTGAGAAATATGGGATTATATGAAGAGACTAAGTCTACAACTCAGTGACGTCCTTGAAAGAGAGGGAGAGAAAGCAAGCAACCTGGAAAACATACATTTGAGGATATCATCCATGAAAATTTCCCCAAACTCTCTAGATAGGAATAAAATTAAAATTCAGGAAATGCTGAGAACCACTATGAGACAGTATACAAGATGGCCATCCCTCACGTCACACAGTCATCAGATTCTCCAAGTGTAGTATAGTTTGAAGTTGGGTAGTATGATACCTCCAGCTTAAGTTCTTTCTACTTATCATTGCTTTGGCTATTTTTCATGTCTCCAAGGTAGGCATAAAAAAAAAAAAAAGAAACAGAAAAGGCAGCTAGAGAAAAGGGGTAGGCCACTTACAAAGGGAATCACATCAGGGTAACAGTGAACCTTTCAGCAGAAATCCTACAAGGCAGAAGACATTGGAGGCCTATATTCAGCATTCCTTTTTTTTTTTTTTTTGAGACAGAGTCACCAGGCTGGAGTGCAGTGGTAGTGGCATGATCTCGGCTCACTGCAACCTCTGCCTACCGGGTTCAAGTGATTCTCCTGCCTCACCCTCCTGATAGCTGGGATTACAGGCACATGCCAACATGCCCAGCTAATTTTTATATTTTTAGCAGAGACAGGGTTTGCCATGTTGGCCAGGTTGGTCTTGAACTCCTGACCTCAAGTGATCTGCCCGCCTTGGCCTCCCAAAGTGCTAGGATTACAGGTGTGAGCCACTGCACCCAGCCATATATTCAACATTCTTTAAAAAAACTCCAGTGAAGAATTTCATATCCAGCCAAACTAAACTTCATAAGCCAAAAAGAAATAACATCCTTTTCAGACAAGCAAATTCTAAGGGAATTCGTTACCAGCAGAACTCCCCTACAAAAGGTCCTTACAGGAGTGCTAAATATAGAAAGGCCATTACCAGCCACCACAAAAACACACTTAAGTACACAGACACTAACACTACAAAGCAACTCCACAATTGAGTATGCATAATAACTATCTAACAACAAGATGACAGGATCAAATCTGCCCATATCAATATTAACCTTGAATGGAAATAGGCTACATGCCCCAATTAAAAGGCACAGAGGGGTAAGTTGGATAAAGAAGCATGACCCAACTGTATGCTGTCTTCAAGAGACTCATCTCACATGCAATGACACCCGTAGCCTCAAAGAAAAAAGATGGAGAAAAATCTACCAACCAAGCAAACAGAAAACAAAAAAAAGCAGGGGTTGCTTTCTAATTTCAGACAAAGCAGAGTTTAAAGCAACAATGAAAAAAAAAAAGACAAAGAAGGGCACACATAATAGTAAAGGAATCAATTCAACAAGAAGACTTAACTATCCTAAATATATATGCACCCAGATTCATGAAACAAATTCTTAGGAACCTAGAAAGAAACTTACATAATAATGGTGGGAGACTTCAACACACTGCACCACCAGTATTAGACAGATCATTGAGACAAAGAACTAACCAAGATGTTTGGGACTTGAATTCAACATTTGACCAAATGACCCTAATAGATATGAACAGAACTCTCCTCCCCCAAATAACAGAATATACATTCTTCTCATTTGCACATGCTACATACTAGAAAATCGACCACACAATCAGCCATGAAACAATTCTCAGCAAATTAAAAAATTCCAAAATCATACTGACCACACTCTCAGACCACAGTGCAATAAAAAGAGAAACGAATACTAGGAAGGTCACTGAAAACCATATACATAGTATATGTGCTGCTGAAGAGACCACAGAAAACCATATAATCACAAGGAAATTAAACAACCTGTTCCTGAACAACTTCTGGCTAAACAATGAAAATAAGGTAGAAATGAAATTCTTTGAAACTAATGAGAACAAAGATATAACATACCAGAATCTGTGCAACACAGTTAAAGCAGTGTAAGAGGGAAGTTTATAGCATTAACCTACCACCACACCAGAATGAACTAGAAAAACAACAGCAAATCAACCCAACAGCTAGGAGAAGACAAGAAATAACAAAATCAAAGCTGAACTGAATGGAATTGAAATGTGAAAATCATACACAAGATCAGTAAATTCAGAAGTGGGTTCTTTAAAAGAAAAAATACAATTGATAGATCGCTACCTAGACTAATGAACAAAAAAAGAGATGATCCAAATAAATGCAATCTGAAATGGCAATGGGGACATTATCACTAACCCACAGATGTAAAAAAAACCCTCAGAAATTATTATGAACACCTCTATGCACTCAAACTAGGAAACCTAGAAGAAACAGATAAATTCCTGGAAACATACAACCTCCAAAGATGAACCAGGAAGAAACTGAAAGACTGAACAGACCAATAATGAGTTCTGAATCAGTAATAAGCCAAACCAAAAAAAGCCACAGCAATCAGGTGTGAGAAAGAAATAAAAAGCATTCAAATAGGAAGAGAGTAAGTCAAATTATCTCTGTTTGTAGACAATATGCTTCTATACCTAGAAAATACCACAGTCTCTGCCCAAAAGCTCCTATGTCTAATAACACCTTCAAGGAAGTGTCAGGATAAAAAAAATCAATGTATAAAAACCAGAGGCATTTTTATACATCAACAACCAAGATGTAGAGCCAAATCAAGAGTGTAATCCATTCACAATAGCCACAAAAAATATAAAGAATCTAGGAGTATAGCTAAATAGGGAGGTGAAAAATTTCCACAAAGAAATTTACAAAACACTGCTGAAAGAAATCAGAAATGACACAAACAATGGAAAAACATTCCATGCTCATCCACAGGATGAATCAACATTAACATGGCCATAATGCCCAAAGAAGTTTACAGATTCAATGCTATTCCTATCGAAGTACCAATGACATTCTTCTCAGAATTAGAAAAAAACTATTTTAAAATTCATATGGAACCAAAAAAGAGCCCCAGTAGCCAAAGCAATGCTAAGCAAAAAGAACTAAGCTGGAGATATCACATTGCCCAACTTCAATCTACACTACAAGGCTATAGTAACTGATATAGTTTGGCTCTGTGTCCCCACCAAATCTCGTGTTGAATTGTAATCCCCAATGTTGGAGGTGTGGCCTTGTAGGAGGTGACTGGATCATGTGGGCTTCTTATGAATGGTTTGGCCCCAACCCTCTTGGTGCTGTCCTTGAGATAGTGAGTTCTTGTGAGATCTGGTTGTTTAAAAGTGTGTGGCACTCTCTCTCTCTTGGCTCCTGCTCTGGTCATGTGAAATGCCTGCTCCCCATTTGCCTTCCACCATGAATACAAGTTTCCTGAGGCCTCCCCAGAAGCTGAGCAGATGACAGACTCATGCTTCCAATTAAACCTCTTTTCTTTATCAGTTACCCAGTCTCAGGTATTTCTTTATAGCAATGTGAGAACAGACTAATATCATAACCAAAACAGCATGATACTGGTACAAAAACAGATACATAGACCAATTGAACAGAATAGAGAGCCCAGAAATAAAGCTGCTCACCTACAGCCATCTAATCTTTGACAAAGTCGATAATATCAAGCAATGGGTAAAGGATTCCTGTGCAATAAATGGTGCTGTGACAACTGGCTAGCCATATGCAGAAGATTGAAACTGGACGCCTTTCTTACCCCATATAAAAAAATCAACTCAAAATGGATTAAAGACTCAAATATGCCATCTCAAACTATAAAAACCCTAGTAGAAAACCTAGGACATACCCTTCTGGACACAGACCCTGGCAAAGATTTCATGGCTAAGACCACAAAATCAGTTGTAACAAAAACAAAAACTGACAAATGGGATCTAATTAAACTAAAGAACTTCTGCACAGCAAAAGAAACTATGAACAGAGTAAAAAGACCACCCACAGAATGGGAGGTAATATTTGCAAACTATGCATCTAACAAAAGTATAATATCCAGGATCTATAAGGAACTTAATAAATTAACAAACAAAAAACAAAGAAAAAGTGGGCAAAGGACATGGATAGACACCTCTAAAAAGACAACATGTGGACAAGAAGCATGTGAAAAATGCTCAACACCACTAATCATTACAGAAATCCAAAACAATGAGATACCATTGATCTCATTGATTCAAATCAATGAGTTACACGAGATACCATCTCATACTAGTCAGAATGGCTATTATTAAAAATTCAAAAATGAACCGATGCTGGTGAGGTTGTTGAGAAAAGCAAATGCTTATATACTGTTGGTGGGAAAGTAAGTTAGTTCAGTCACTGTGGAAAGCAGTTGTGATGCTTTCTCAAAGAACTTAAAACAGAACTACCATTTGACCCAGAAATCCCATTACTGGATATATATCCAAAGGAATATAAATTGTTCTACCATAAAGACACATGCACATGTATGTTCATCACAGCACTATTCACAATAGCAAAGACATGGACTCAATCCAGGTGCCCATTCATGGTGGACTGGATAAAGAAAATGTGATACATATATACACATACACACATACACACACACACCATGGAATATTATACAGCCATAAAAAGAATGAGATCATGTCTGATATGATTAGGCTCTGTGTCTCCACCCAAATCTCATCTTGAATTGTAATACCCATAATCCCCACATGTCAAGGAAGAGGCCAGGTGGAGGTAATTTTGGAGGTAATTGAACCATAGAGGTGGTTTCCTCCAAGCTGTTCTTGTGATAGTGAGTTCTCATGAGATCTGATTTGTTTTTTTGGAGATGGAGATGCTCACATCTCAGCTCACTTCAACCTCCGCCTCCCAGGTTCAAGCAATTCTCCTGCCTTAGCCTCCTGAGTAGCTGGGACTATAGGTGCCCACCACCACACCCGGCTTTTTTTTTTTTTTTTTTTTGTATTTTTAGTAGAGACGGGGTTTTACCACATTGGCCAGGCTGGTCTCAAACTCCTGACCTCAAGTGATCCACTGCCTTGGCTTCCCAAAGTGCTGGGATTACAGTTGTGAGCCACTGCACCCGGCTGAAATCTGATGGTTTTATAAGGGGCTCTTTCACCTTCGCTCAGCACTTCTCCCTCCTGCCGCTTTGCAAATAAGGTGCCTTGCTTCCCCCTTGCCTTCTGCCATGATTGTAAGTTTCCTGAGGTCTCCCCAGCCATGAGGAACTGTGAGTCGATTAAACTTTCCTTTATAAATTGACCAATATCAGGCAGTTCTTTGTAGCAGTATAAAACAGACTAATACAATGTCCTTTACAGGAACATGGATGGAACTGGAGGCCATTATCCTAAGTGAACAAATGCAGGAAAAGAAAACCAAATACCACATGTTCTCATTTGTAAATATAAGTAAACATGAACACAAAGAAGACAGCAAAAGGCATCAAGGCCCACCTGAGGGTGGACCTTGGTAGGAGGTTGAGGACTGAAAAATTACCTATTGGATACTACACTTATTACTTGGGTGATGAAATAACCTGTACACCAAATCCCCATGACACACAACTTACCTAAGTAACAAACCTGCATATATGCCCCTAAAACTAAAAGTTAAAGAAAAACAATAACTTGTATATGCATGTGTGTGTATATGTGTGTGTGTATGTTTACTACTTTGTAAAGAAAGTTAAAATAGTTATACTATTTTGACAGAAACATCAAATTCCCACACATCAAATATTTATGGTATCATTCCCATTGAGTTTTTTTTTAATTTTTTTCTCTTATTAGCTTTCTGCTATGGTCTTAATGTTTGTGTGCCCCTCTCCAAATTTATGTGTAGAAACTTAATCCCCAGTGTGACAGCACTGGGTGTGGGTCCTTTGGGGAAGTAATTTAGGAGGTCTCCAATCTTGGGAACAGAATTAGTACCCTTGTGAAGGAGGCTTAAGAGAGTAATCCTATCCTACTTTTCAAAGGCAGAAACTGAAGCTTACAAAGGAAACCTTGGTGAACTCACAGAGCCACTACATGATCTATTTGGAATTTGAATTCAGGCCCGTAACTACAAAGCCTGTACTCTCAACAGGTGCATTCATTACATTGTTTCAACACTTGCTGACTGCATACTCATTGCCAGGAGTTTAACATGCAATATTTCATTTAATAGCCACACAATTCTTCGGGATGTGTCAGAATCTTACATTTTACTGATAAGATAAGGAAACTGACACCCAAAGAAATTAATTAACTTGTCCAGGGTCACACAATAACAAAACAATAAGTTCTAGTCCATGCTTTCAATATTGCTCTTAACTGCTTCCCTAAATACCTTCCCAATGATGATCCAAACCCAACCCACATCATTACTTTCAACAATCCTGTTTCTTCATAGTTCCTGGGAACGGAATAGAAAATAAGCTAGATGATTTACTAGAGTACAGATCTCCAAGTATCCATTTATGACTCTGTAATATCAGAGAAAAGGGATGCAGGGCTGGGGGATATACACCTAGTACTAGAAAGAAATACCTTCAAGACTTCTCAATTTTTTCCATGTGGCCCATGTTTATCATAACTAGAAAATAATGTGTTATATTAAGGAGAAATGAGTTTTCTACCTGCATTAGTTAATACACAGGGTATCTGTCATGGAGTCTACTAATTTAAAAGAACTGAGCTGAACTGAAGACAGTTAGCATCAAGATCCATACATGGGCAATTTCTCTCTCATTTTTTCTAGTGTCGTTATTTCCGAGAACCTAGACTTACATAAATGTGGTTAAAAACAGTAAGTATTTACTCACTGCATGAAGCAATCAATCACTCAGGTTAGCTTAGAGTAGAATATAGCCAGAGAGTTAGCATGATGGAATACTACCAGGCTGTTATAAGCAGAAACCTCAATAAGCACATCTGCTTACTGAGAAATAAAATCACTCAATGTCACATGTTGGGCCAAAAGAGCCTCTTATAATGCATTTACTTAAAATTAAAATTAAATAATTAATGGTCCTACTTCTGGCTCTCAAATATCATTTTCATGATATTTCTTACCTATTGTAATAATTGACATGTCTGGTTGAAATTTTCTTTAAAAATTATTTTACCACAAGTATTTTATATACTACCTTTCTTCAAGAGATATTTTTAGTATCTTTTGCACAGGTATGGACAAAAACTTAGGAGTATAAAAATTTCTACCTGCATTAGTTAATAGACAGGATATGTCATGGAGTCTACTAATTTAAAAGAACTGAGCTGAACTGAAGGCAGCTAGCATCAAGATCCATACTTGGACATGGATGTTTTTGTTCCCTGAAATGTTTGAATGAAACCGATACTTGAGGGAAGTGTGCTATTTTACCGCTTTGAGTAACTTTCCTTAGCACTGTTTTAGGGAGGGGTGGTTAATCACAGTGTGTAGGTACAATACAAGTATTAAAACTGGCCTTTTCAATAAACAACACTCAAGAAATTATGCATCTACAAGGGCAAGAAAAACAAAATGAAATCTCTACCTCACTTTTTTTTTTTTTTTTTTTAGACAGAGTTTTGCTCTTTTTGCCCAGGCTGGAGTGTAATGGCGTAATCTTGGCTCACTGAAACCTTTGCTTCCCTGCAAACTTCGCCTCCCAGTATTACTATTTTTTTTTTTTTTTTAAATATGAGGCAGAGGCCAGGTGTGGTGGCTCATGCCTGTAATCCCAGCACTTTGGGAGGCCAAGGCAGGTGGATCACCGAGGTCAGGAGTTCGAAACCCACCTGGCCAACATGGTGATCCCCATCTCTACCAAAAGTACAGAAAATTAGCCGGGTATGGTGGTGGGTGCCTGTAATCCCCCAGATACTCTGGAGGCTGAGGCAGGAGAATCACTTGAACCCAGGAGGAGGAGGTTGCAGTGAGCTAAGATTGCACCATTGCACTATAGCCTCGGCAACAAGAGCAAAACTTCATCTCAAAAAAAAAAAAAAAAAAATTAATACCAAATGGACAAGAGACTAAAAATACAAGAATATCTTCTTAACTTTGCGATGGGATATTTTAAAAGGAGAGCAAAAACAATCTTTATAAAAGACAATATTGATAAATCTGACACACTAATATTAAGAACTTTTGTTCATCAAAGGAACCAAAAGACAATAAAAACACAGCTCAATAACAGGAGTATATATGTTTAATATATTTGAACAATCTAGGACTAGTGTCCAGAACACAAAGGAAATTCTAACAATCAGAAAAATGTGTAAAAGATTTGAACAGGCATGTCACAAAAGAAGAATCCCAAATGGCCAATAAATATGAAAAGGTGCCTGAACCTATCTGCCAAAAGACAACTGTATGTTAAAATCTCAGCAAGATCTCACTGTCTACATACAGGAGTAGCAAAAATCAAAATGTCTGATAATAACAAGTGCTGGAAAGAAAGGAAGCAACAAGACTTTTATATACTGCTGGCAGAAATGCAAATTGGTACAATTTCTTTGGAAAACTGTTTAGCATTATCAAGAAAAGATAAAGAGAGGCATATGTTATGACCCAGGAACTCTGCTTGCTAGAGAAATTTTTGCACGAATACCAGGATACATGCTTACAGGCACATTTTTCATAAAAATAATCCAAATGTCCATCAACAGTGGAATGGATAAATACCACTGTGACAAATTCATACAATGGCACACTGTATAGTAATGGAAACAAAACTGTACAACATAAATTCTCAAAAACATAATTTTGATAGAAGGAAGCCATCAAAATATAGACAGTAGGATTCCATTTACATGAAGTTCAAAACTAGACATGTTTAACTAACAGATGGTGTTTAGAAACAGATCCTTAAGTGATAAAACCATAAAGAAAAGGAAGCCGCTTCTAAAAAGTCAAATTAATACTTTATCATAAAATGCAGAGAAATGAGTGTGATTAGCAAAATAAACAGGAGCAGACAAAAGCGTTCTGGAATGCTGACAATGCCCTACTTCTCAATTAGTAGTCACTGAGGTTTTTGCCTTCATAGTTTTCATTATTTTGTGCAAGTAAGTATCTGTGTACTGTATTACATAAGGCAAGGGGTTTCAAAGATACATTTTTAAATAGTCCAAAAATAGTTAGTTTACATAATCATAATAGAAAATACCACTGAACCCAGAGAAATACAAGCAACAATGGGAGAATATTATGAATACCTCTGTGCACATAAACTAGAAAATCTAGAAGAAGTGGATAAATTCTTGGACACATACACCCTCCCAAGACTGAACCAGGAAGACACTGAATTCCTGAACAGACCAATAATGAGCTCTGAAATGCAAGCAGTAATAAATAGCCAACCAACCAAAAAAAGCCCAGGATCAGAAGGATTCACAGTTGAAGTCTATCAGGTATACAAAGAAGAGCTGGTACTATTCCTACTGAAACTATTCCAAAAAATTGAGAAGGAGGGACTCCCCACTAACTCATTCTATGAGGTCAGCATTATCCTGATACCAAAACCTAGAAGAGATACAACAAAGAAAACTTCAGGCCAATATCCTTGAAGAACATCAATGCAAAATTCTCAACAAAATACTAGCAATCCAAATCTAGCAGCACATCAAAAAGCTTACCCACCATAATGAAGTAGGTCTCATCTCTGGGAAGGAAGGTTGGTAACCTACAGAATGGGAGAAAACTTTTGCAAACTATGCATCCAACAAAGGCCTAATACCCAGCATCTATAAGGAGCTCAAACAAATTTACAAGATAAAAACCAATAACCCCATTAAAAAGTGGGCAAAGGCCATGAACAGACACTTCTCTAAAGAAGACATACAGGTAGCCAACAATCATTTTTAAAAAGTTCCACATCACTGATCATTAGAGAAATGCAAATCAAAACCACAATAAGATATCATCTCACACAGTCAGAATGGCTATGATTAAAATGTTAAAAAATAACAGATGCTGGTAAGGTTGTGGAGAAAAAGGAATGCTTATACACTCAGTTTGATGAAGTTTGACTACTGCACACAACTATCTAACCACCACCTAAAACAAAATACAGAACACTTTTTAATCACCCTAGAAATTTCCTTATGCCCCTTTCCAGTAAGTTATCCTTCTCTCAACACCTGCTTTTTGTTGTTTCTTTTTTAAAAATACAAACCATTTATAAGTTAAATCTGTCATATTCATGAAATAACAATTCAATTTTTCTTTATAGTAGTCTTCCAAGGGAGGCTAGCTGAAAAACGTCTGAAAAACGTCTTCATTTTACTTTGGGCTATATACTTGTCACCTTCTGACAAAACATGGGTGTCACGCCAGCTATATTCAGTTATGTATCAGTTGCAATGAGGAAACAACCATGTAAGCTGAGAACATAGTGAAGGGATCAAAATAAGAGATTCCTAGTATTGAATGCTTCCCATTTCTTCAGCTGAAGAATTCCAGCTGAAAATACAAGAAGTAGAACCATGGGGTTTGGAAGATGGGCAGTGTCTAGCAGGACCTGAACACAGTTTTCTGAATATAATTAGGTTGAAAAAGCTCTTAAGGCTTACTGATTTATCTCTCTGAGCCTAGACTATGTAACTATATGTTACACAGTCACAACAGTTGGCAAAAAGAAGAAAATGGTAGGGAAGAGTTTCTACCTTTCTACCTTATACAGGTATCTGTGAATGAAATTTCACAAGATAAGTTTTGAAAATACCAAAGCATGGCATGGTTTGCTATAGGTATTACAATGTAAATTGTGATTTCACATATCACAATTCACTTCAAATCATCAATGCTGCCAGCTATGTTGTTTGCTTATTCAGATTCAAAAGAATCACAGCTGAATCTCTATTTAAATTTGGCAGGATTCTATAAAGTCAGGAAAGGCAATTGGACAAACTCCATGTCCAATCCATCTGCTTAAACTGTTTACTTATAGTAACAGCATACACATGTCTCATGTTACTGATAAACCACAGAAAAGCTTCTGGGATGCTGTTACTATCCAAACTTAAATGTAATGTTTATCATCACAAAGTAATGAGAAAAGTCAATGCAAATACAGATCACATTGACTTGGACCAAATTTAACACAATGGTAAGAACAAGGAAAATGCTTTTCCATATGTAAGACTATTTTTTTAAACTCTTTTTTGAAATAATTGAATATTTCTTCAATAAAAGGGTCTTTTATTTGGAGCAATTTATTTTACCTTAAATTCTGAAAATTAATTTTATTGTTAAACATAAACATACAGAAAAGTCAGAAAAAATAGCAAACCTGTATTTTAATTTTACAGAATTTTAAGAATAATTTTAATTTGAACAATGTGTAACCAGTATCCAGTCAAGAAAAAGAAAACTAGAAGCACAGAGGAAGCCACCTATATGACTCTTTCTGACCACACATCTCAACCTTCTCTCTGAACAATCACGATCCTGATTTTTAGGAAATTTCTTTTTCTATTTTCTTTACAGTTTTACCACCTATGTGTTATTCCAAAACAATACAGGTCCTTTTGTCTTTTCTTGAACTTTATATGACTGGAATTGTAACAGTATATACATTTTTTGGTGACTTGTTTCACTAAAGAGAGTTTGTGAGATACATACTGTTATCCATAGATGTAGTTCATTCATTTTTATTGTTGAATAATAATCCATTATATGAACATACCATAATTTGTATCTCCAGCTATTGATGGATTCTTGCACTATTTTCCATATGTGGTGATTATAAACAATGCTGCCATTGAACATTTGTGTATATCTTGCCTGGTGGATATATGCATTGCTTTCCATGGAGTGTATGCCTAAAAGTGAAATATGATACACATGTCTACAAATTTAGTAGACAACAGTAGACTGTTTGCTACATGGTAGGCTCAACTTATGTTATCACGAACATTGTCTGTATGTTCCCATTGCTCTAGTTCTTTGCCAATACTTGGTATTTTCAATCTAATTTTTGTCATTCTGATAAGTGAATCACATTATCACATTGAATTTTTAATTTGAATTATCCTGATTATTAAAGAGGTTGACTATCTACACATTTATTTTTTAGCTATTTGGATTTCTTTCAGAATGCCTGTTCTCTTGACCATTATCCTACTGGTTTAGTTTGTTTTTGCATCTCATTAACTTGTAGGAATTCCTTACATACTCTGGATGCCACTCTTTTGTTGATTATATATATATAAAATATTCTTCCCTTCTATTGCTTGTCTTGTTACTCTCTTCCTGGTGTCTTTTGATGAACAAAAGTTCTTATTTTCAATGCAGCCCAATTTATCAAGTTTCCCTTTACTGTTAATTTCTTTTGTGTCATTTTCTTGTCCAGGTAAAACTCCGAGGTAAAGAAGAGATTAATCTATATTATCTTCTAAAAATTAGTTTTTTCTTTTTATATTTAGATCCATCTGGAATTAATTTTTTGTTTATGATGTGAGATACAGGTAACTTTTTTTAAAAAACAAGGATATTCAATCATTATAGCCTTTATTCACTAAATAGAGCATACTTTCCCACAGTGTTCTGTGGTGCTTCCTTTTTCCATATGTGCATAGGCAAATATCTCACATTTCACGGATCAAGCATATATATACAAATGGTACTGTTTATGAATTCAATTATGTTCCATTCTTCTTTTTCTCCATCTTATCGCCAATAGTACACTATCCTAATTACTGTGGCTTTATAAAAAGTGTTTATACTTGGTAGAGCAAATCTTCCATATCGTTCCCTCTCCCCCTGCGCCACAAGTCTCGCTCTGTTGCCCAGACTGGAGTGCAGTGGCATGATCTTGGCTCACTGCAACTTCTGACTCCTGGGTTTGAGCGATTCTCCTGTCTCAGTCTCCCAAGTAGCTGGGATTACAGGTGTCCACCACCACACCTGGTTAATTTTTTCTATTTTTAGTAGAAACGGGGTTTTGTCATGTTGGCCAGGCTGGTCTTGAACTCCTGTCGTCAAGTGGTCCGCCCGTCTCAGCCTCCCAAAGTGCTGGTCATATTGTTCTTTTTCAACAGGGTTTTGCACACTGTTTCATTGGATCTTTGAAATTCCGTATTTTACAATCTGCGCCTAAATATTGTTCTTTAGAAATTCTAAATAGTGTTTTGGAATTTCCAAAGAACAAAGTATTGGACTTTTAAATGAGATTTCACTGAATCTACAAATAAGCTTGGGCAGAAAAGAAAAATATACCATAGTGAGTTTTCCAATCCATAAACATTATAGATTTACTCCTAGATATTTAATATTTTGGTAATATACAAATATAATTGATTTTTATATACTGCCCATTGTCTAGTATCCTTGTTAATCTAACTTTTTTGTGCTAATATTTATCTGTAAATTATTTTGCATATTTTATGTATAACATATCATTTGCTAACAATGACTATTTCACTTTTTCTCTCAAATCTTACAACTTTTATTTATTTATTTTTCCACTAGTTAGAACCCCCATTTTAAGCAGAAGTGTTGACAGCAAATATTCTCTTTTTGTACACAATTTCAAAGGGAAATTTTTCAACATTTCACCAGTAAATATTATTTTGCTATAATAGATTCAATTAGTCAGATTAAGGAAATTCCATTCTATACCTGGTTTACTATGAATCTTTACCATTAATTGATGCTGAACTTACCAAACGCTTTTGCTGCGTCTTTTGAGATGATATTTTTTCTTTTCTTCTGTTAATATATCATAATTTTCCAATGTTAAAGCAAACTCAAGTATCTTGAATAAATCCAACTTTGTTGTGATATATTATCCTTATTAGATATTGCATGATTCAGTTTGCTAAAATTTTGTTTAGAAATTCTGACTCCACATTTATGATTGAGATTGGTTTACAATTTTACTTTCTTTAGTTTCACTGTGACAATTGCGAATGTGGATTTCTTTTTATTTACCCTGCTTGGGCATAATTGGGCTTCTTGAATCTGTAAATTGATTTGTAAGTTTTGGAAAGTTCTAAATGATGATCACTTCAAATACTGTTTCTGCCCTATTTTCTTCTCTCTTTTCCTTTTGGAGCTCTAATTATACAGAAATTAGACATTTTCACCATATATTACATCCTTCTTACACTCTTCTCTTTATTTTCCATATCTTTTTCTCTCCATGCTCAGTCTGGATTCTTTCTTATGATCTATCTTCCAGTGCTTGGCTTATTCTACTGTTACCTCATCTATAATTTTTGTAACTTTTATTACTAAAATGTTCAGTTCTCAAATTCCAATTTTTTCTCAAATGTGCTATATATCTTTTAAAACAATTAATATTTATATCTTTGATCATGATAAGCATAGTTCTGGAGCCTCTGCAGGTCTGTTTCTATTGGTTTTTATGCATGTTGTCTTGTCCCTTTGTATGCTTAATTACCTTACTCTGACAAACACTACATTTGAAATTTATTTTGTTGAGATAATTTGAGACTTAGGTTGCTATTATCTTTCTCCAAAATAAATTTTCCAATTGCTTCTGTTAGCCACCTGGGGTATTAGCAATTTAGAATCATTTTAATCTTTTTTCAGTGATTTGGATTTTCCCAGCCACCTACATGATTTGAAACTGAGTTGTCTGTGTAATGACTGGTGTACTTCCTGTCCACCCTTTTTCCTTGTACAGTCCTTTAAGATCCCAAACCAAAACATGAGTTTTTTTTTTTGCCATAGTTCCTACCATTGATTGTCCTAGATGCCAATATTTTTTTTTTCTCATCAGTCCTGCAAACAGTCTCAAAGGAACTAATCAAACTCATGTCCACTTCTTTTGGATCATCAATGGTACCTAGTCCAAAAATGTCAAATTTCTGGATCTTGGTCCAGTAATTATTCATTACCCTGTTTGCAGTTCAGTTTTATTTCATATTTTATCTAGTTTTATTGTCATCAGTGGAAGGACAGTTCTGAATTACCTACTGTCACTACTGCTAAGTCCATTCCTATAGAAATTTTCAAGCTTGCCTTTTACTTCCTCAGAAGATAGTAAGCATAGTTTTGTAATCTGTGACTAGTAATAACAGAGCCTTGCAGTTCTAGTTTCTGCTTACTCATCACGACTTACTTACTTTTGGGCTTATCTTTTCACTATGGCTACTTGTCCTTGTAAAATTGTTTAACAGAAAGTATCTGAGGCCTAGAATGAAGGTGTCTTCTTCCAATGAGGATTTGTATTCTCTTCTAATTGATTCCTAAAGACACCACAAGTCAATCTAGGACAACTTTAAACTCAATTCACCATCTGAAATAATACAGGTGATGTGAATTTGAGCAGCAAATCTATGCCAGGGGTTGGACTATGGGTATAAATTCTGCATTGTGCCAAAGTGCTTTCTTCATAGTCCTGAGAGTGGGATGCAAAGGTTCATCATTATGTGATGGAGTAGGCTGATGTGGTCTTATCTTCATGAAAGGAAGATCGGAAAAATCTCCTATTAGACCTCATACTTAGGCAGCCCTTATACTTTTACTTTCATCACCTTACACGATGACGCCTGTAAACCACAACCCACATTTGCCAATCTGGCACATGTTTTTTGGGGCAATTAAGTTATAAGCACAACTTTCTAAATTCTTGCTTTTTCCTTGGACTGGGAATTCTTTAATTTCTTCTTAGCTATTTGATGCTTTTAAGAAAACTGCTTTCTTCCCCACCCAGCATTTTCAGATATTTTTGTCGGAAGAGTTGGTACCAGTACCCTAGACCAAAGTATGTTAGTAAACAGAAGCGGCTTAAGATATTTTTAAAAGCATAACACATAAATAAAGCTTACACACTTTTAATTTCTGAATGAAATCAGAAAACCCAAAAAAACAGAAGGAACCTGAAATGCATAGTAAGTACTATAAAACCCAGGTCTCCTCAGTTTCCTGACCCCTTCCATGACAAGAGCATTTCTATATATCACAAGTTTAATCCATTAGGTCTAAAGTAGTTCTCCGAACTTTAGAAAAATTATCTAAAGAAACACTGTGTCAAGCGATAGTAGAAAGCATCCATGTTTTGAGGTCTAAATTAAGCAAATAAAGACCTCAAGATTCATCTCTCACCATTCCTCCATTAGTGCTTACACTTGCCCAAGTTCTACTGTCTTACCTTGTCTCTTCTAGACTGTCTTCAAATATCCTTCACTGGGTACCTGGCTTTGGCTCTAATGAGTTTGTTACTCCAGGCAGTTTTCCAAACAAAAAGGAATGGCTATTTACAATTCCTAGACTGAAATCATAAATATCATCAGCTGAATTACACTGAAATGTCAGTATTACTCTACAGAAGTCTTCATAAAGTGAGTGTGTCTTGGCTAGGTAAAAAGGATTTCAGTTTAAAAGGAGCAAAAGGATCTTATTGTAGGTAAGTCTAAACTCTTAGGTGGTCCTGCAGTGTATACTCTGAGGACAGCTTTACAGCAAGGTTCCTGACACAGACCATTTAGACTGGGAGCCAGACAACATTTTTCTCCCCCAAAGTATAAGAAACCAGAGGTATTTCAGTAAATTGCCCCTTTGTGAAGGAAATAACTTTAGGTGAATTTTGATACTGAATACCTTTCTTATATAGATTATTTTGCCTTTTCCTCAAAAGTTCTATTACTTTAACCTAAAACAATATTCATGAGATAAGATACGTGTAGCAGTGTCTTCAAGCAATTGCCTTTTAATTCAAAGTACTCTATCCTTTACAAAAATAATCAGTATATAATAATTTTAAAAAAGATCAGAGATTTTTCCCAAAGCACATTGAATCTTTAAATACTGCATTCTAGCAAATGTGTGACAACTACCAGTTTCTGAACCTCTGGTATCCTGAAAGGGATGTGTTACACACAAGAACTGACTTTACAGCTCTGTCCTATTCAGTGAATAGGCTGCTTTCGGTTTCTTCAGATGACTGTACTATCTGATGCCAAAATGTAGTTGAGCACTACCTTATAAAGTTGGACATTCATATGCCTGAGAACCCCACAATTCCACCATTGAGACATATGCCCTAGACTAGAGCAGTGATTCTCAAAATATGGTCCTTGGACTAGCAGCATCAATATCACTTAGGAACTTCTTAGGAATACAAATTCTCCAGACTCACCCTAAACCTACTTAATCAGAAATCTGGGGCAGGAGCCGGGGGCAGCAATCTGTGTTTTAACAAGTTCTCTAGGCAATTCTGATGCAGACGAAAGACTGAGACCCCCAACTTTAAAGAAATTCTTGTTTATTTACTCTGATACAAGAATGTTTGAGCAGCACTGTTTGCCCATGCTTGCGTGCACTCTCTCTCTCTCTCTCACATACATACACACAAACTCTCTCTCTCTGAAATGTCCATTGTCAGAACAGATTTAAAAACTGTAGTATTAATACAACGAAGGACTTACTCTACAGCAGAGAAAAGCAATGAAAAACAGCTATAAGGCTAAAAACTTAGAACCATAATTTTGACTGAAAAAATAATTGCAGAAGTCTACCGTACAATATTTTATGAAGGTCAAAACTAACTAACGTTATTTGACAATACATTTACGTGATAAAGCAATAAAGCTATTTCTAAAAAACAATGATACACCTTTAATTCTGTACAGTATTCCCTTTAAAGGAATCAGGAATGGGGTGAGAAAGGATCATACTGAGAACCACAAATGCAGTGGTAACAATCTTACTCCTAAATTGGGTGGTGAGTTCACAGCTGTTCACTGTATTTATATTATTTTTATTACAATTTCTTTTGTATATATCAAATATAACATAATAACCTTTAAACCTAGAAAACAAAACACAAAACCAAAAACTACAGCTAATAAATGAAAATAGCCATTACTTTAAATAGAAAATTAGAAACCACCTAAATATTATACTTTATGTAAAATGTGATATGTTCATTCCATTAAAGGTTTTTAAAGACACGATAAAGTATTTATGATAAAACAATGTAAAAAAGTCCAGTAAAATGTTTAGAAGAAGATACCATAAAATGTTATCAGTTGATATTACAGGAAGTTTTATTTCTTCTTTGTACATTTAACATTTTCCTATAGTGAATAATAAATACTTTAAAAATCACTGAGGATATTTAAACTATAATTGAGATATTTAATGATTCTAAGTCATTAAAGAAAACTGCCAAATCTGTTGGAATCAGGGGATATTGGTGTTTGTAGAAATTTGGTTGTGATTTATTAGGCTTTATAATTCAAAGTTTTCTATTTTCTGCTATAGAGTCATACATCTTTATTATTGTGATTCCTGACAAAATAATTTCAGTTTGTTTGTGTGGGGAAAATATGACTGAGGAAACCATGATCTAAAGAGGACTTCAATTTTAAAAACCTGAAAATAACTTCATTTAAACAACTGAAAAGAACAAAAGTAAAAAAAAAAAAGTACATCTATTATTAACTAGCTTTAAAAAACAGAAGAAAGGCATATACTGAGTCTGCCTTATAGCTCTATGTACTGTCATAGTGAGAAAGGATCACAAAGATTAAGGTTAAAAAACCAGAGATTAGTTACACACCTCTTTTTCCAGTATTCTAGTGATCTCTCCTAGGGTCCGATCCAAAGCAGACACTTTATTGTTCGCCCATGAGCCACTGTCTTGTACTTGCAGTTGTTTTAGAAGATCTTTGGCTAATCGCTGAAGCCTTTAATACCAAATGAAAGGAAAGAATGACATTAATGAATTAGACTATAATGCTTCATTTCCCAAAATATCTTGAAACACAAGTTACTTTGAGTATTGTATTTGAAAATGCTTCACAGAGCACCTGAGGGGAGAAAAAAGCAGAAAACCAATAAAGCTGGTGTTATTTTATATTCATGACCACCAATCCACTCTTCATGGCACAAAACAGAACTAAAGGATAATATTATCAATCTACAGGTTTAGCTAGACCAATTGATGCCTTTAGTTTCTATAAGATTCTTAAATCGGAACAGAATTAGGAATCGGGAGAAGGTGAGAGGATGATAGCAGAGAAAATGAGTATAAGAACCTGAGCAGGTTTTTATACTTTGATTTAAAACTTCAAATAGGTTTGGATATTATTAGCTTTATAAACTCTCAGAAAGCTGAACTTCCAAATGTTTGTTTACAGGCAGTTTGGGGATTGTCTGCTACTGCTCATATCATTTACTTAGACGAGAACACTTATTTGCTTTCCACCAAGAAATACCACATTATACCTAGACTATAAGAGTCTTCATTCAGATCACTGTGTGCATTACTTCTTTCTGGCCCCTACCTGGTTTCATGCACCTCACTCTTGGAGCAAGCCTCCTCTGCTTTCCACTTATTTGCTTGAGAATCCACTAACAGATGCTCACCATATCTCCCCACTTTTCCCCTATATATCATCCCCGTTGCCTTAAATTTTTATCTGTGGTAGATTTCACAGTACATCATTATAATCATTTTCTTGCAAATGTCCTACATTTCCTCTCTGTTGTTCTGTTTTTCACTCTTCCTAGACAAACCCCAGCAGTGGTAATAATGTTTCTTTAGCTCTTACTATGGGCCAGGCGCCATTCTCAATGTTTTGCAGGCATTAATTTCTTTAGCTGGATTAATGAAAACAACTGCCAGACTTTTCCATTTCTGAATCTGGCGGGTGTAGGGGTGGTGGGGGGAGTCAGACCATGCAAAATACTGGTAGGACTACTGATTCAAGATCTTACTAAATCTCTCTAGGGTGTTCATTCTCCCACTGTCCACAAAGATTTGCTTCATACATTCCCCACTCTCTTCAAAACTCCACCCTTTCCTTTCTCTCTCTTGCTTTCATAAGATGATCCTACATTTCAAAGAGAAAATAGAAGTTATTGGAACAAGAAAATTTTCACTTTCGGCCATAAAATCTACAAGCTTATCTGCATTTCACCCATCTTCTTCTTTGTTCCTCTTATTACAGTCATTCCTTCCAGGCAGGACTAATTTCACCACACAGGATGTATGCATGAGTTCTTTCTGGATCTCAAGCTCTCTCTTCTTCCTGTCTCAGGTCTTTCTGCAAATGTTCTTCATCTTTTCCTTCTGAAATGCTTCCTCCACTTCCACATTACCTAGAACATTACTATTTATCCCTCGGCTCTTAGCACAAACATTACTTTCTCTGATTTGATTATTTCTTCAAAGCACTCATCACAAGAGAATTAAAAATACTTACTGAACTAACTGTTTAATGTGTGCTTCTTCTGTGCAAAGCTTTACAAGGGAATTTCCTGAAGTGATAGAAATGTTCTATATTTGCACTGTCCAACATGGTGGCTAGAAGCTATTGTATTGAACAGTACAGAAGCAGAGTATTAACTTCATGAGAGAGGTGATCGCCTATCTCCTCACTGCTTTATCCTTATCATGTAACATGCTACTTTTACAGAAGTACACTCATTAGATATTTAATAAATTCATGTCCTACAGGGAAAACTTCTTCTTTACATTAATTTTAACAATATCCAGACCAGGGATGGTGGTTCATGCTTGTAATCCCAGCACTTTGGGAGGTCAAGGCAGGAGGTTCACTTGAAGCCAGGAATCTGAGATCAGCCTGGGTAACAAAGCAAGACCTAGTTTCTATAAAAAATAAATAATTAGCTGGCAATGGTGGCGTGCACCTGTAGTCCTAGCTACTCAGGAGGCTTAGGTGGGAGGACTGCTTAAGTTTCGGCGTTCTAGACTGCAGTGAGCTTACACCACTGTGCTCCAGCCCAGGCAAGAGAGTGAGACCTCCATCTCTAAAAAGAAAAAAACCCAATAACTTCATAGGTTACAAAATACTTTCATGTACATGATCCTATTTAATCCTCTCAACAATGCTGTCAATTAGGATTAGCCCTATTTGAAAATGCAAAAACTGATGCAGAGCAAGATAGCCAAATGGAAGCCTTCACAGATGTCCTCCATACAAGAACACCAAATTGAACAACTATCCACATAAAAACATACCTTAAAAATACTGCATGTTGGAATTGAACAATGAGATGACTTGGACATAGGAAGGGGAACATCACACACCGGGTCCTATTGTGGGGAGAGGGGAGGGGGGAAGGATAGCATTAGGAGATATACCTAATGTAAATGACGAGTTAATGGGTGCAGCACACCAACATGGCACATGTATACATATGTAACAAACCTGCACGTTGTGCACATGTACCCTAGAACTTAAAGTATATAAAAAAAAAAAAAAGAACCAAAAGTTGCGTGAATCACCACAGTACCTGGTTTTAACTTCATATCACTGAAAAAGGCACTGAAGAGGTAGGAAAGACAGTTTTGAAATGCTGATGCCACTCCTCCCTCATCCCCCAGCAGTCACCCTGTGGTGCAGACAAAGAGTCTATGCACTTGGGAGACAGGAAGCACAGTGACAGAGGGACTTTGCATTGGAACTCAGTGCTAGCCTGTTACAGTGGAAAGCAACAGGACAGAATTCAGCTGGCCCCCACAGAGAGAGCATTTAGACTAGCCTTAGAGAGCAGGGAATCGCCCATCCTAGCAGTCGGAACTTGAGCTCCAGCAAGCCTTGTTACTGCAGGTTAAAGTGTTCTGGGGACCTAAATAAACTTGAAAGGAGGTTTAAGCCACAAGAACTGCAATTCCTGGGCAAGTCCTGGCATTGTGCTGGGCTCGGAGTCAGTGAACTTGGGAAGAACGTGACCTACGAGACCAGCCAGGGCAGCCAAGGGAGTGTTTGCACCCACTGCCCCCAACCCCAGGCAGCTCACAACTCTGGTACAGATTCCTTCCCTATGCTTGAGTAAAGGGGAGGGAAGAGTAAAGAGGACTCTGTGCCAGGCACAGTGGCTCATACCTATAATCCCAGTGCTTTGGGAGGCTGAGGCAGGAGGATTGCTTGGGCCCAGGAGTTCGAGACCAGCCTGGGCAACATGGTGAAAGCCTGTCTCTACCAAAAAATACAAAAATTAGCTGGGTGTGGTGGCACACACTTGTAGTCCCACCTACTCGGGAGGCTGATGAGGCAGGATCGATTGAGTTTCAAAAGTCAAGGTGGCAGTAAGCTATGATTTCATGCTACTGTACTCTAGCCTGGGTGAAAAAGCAAGACCCTCTCTCGGAAAAAAAAAAAAAAAAAAAAGAGGACTTTGTCTTGCAACTTGGAAACCAGCTCAGCCATAGTAGGACAGAATAACTGGGCAGAAACCTGAGGCTCCCATTCCAGGCCCTAGCTCCTGGATGGTATTTTAAGACATATCCTGGGCAAAAATGGAATGGGCTACCTTAAAGGGAAAGACCCAGTCCTGGAAGGATTTGTCATCTGCTGACAAAAGAGTACTTGGGCCCTGACGAGTTAGCAGTGGTAGCCAGGAAGCACTCGCCAAGGGCCTTGGGTGAGACTCAGAGACATGATGGCTTCAGATGGGATACAGCACATTCCCAGCTGTGGTGGCTACGGGAGAGACTACTTCTGCTTGAGAAAAGGGGAGGGAAGAGTAAGGGAACTTTGTTTTGCAGCTTAGGTATCAGCTTGACCACAGTTGGGTAGAGCAATAAATGGGTTCTTGAGGTCCCTGATTCCCCAGGCCTTGGCTCTTGGACGGTATTTCTGAACCTGACCTGGGCCACAGGGGAGCCGCTGTCTTGAATGGAAAGGCCCAGGTCAGGCAGCATACACCACAAACTGAATGAAGAACCCTTGGGCTTGAGTGAACACTGGCAGTAGCCAGGCAGTACTCACCATGGGCCTGGGGTGGTAGCGGCCACAGAAAGAGATTCCTATGACTACAGAAAGGGGAGGGAAGAGTGGGAAGGACTTTGTCTTGTGGTTTGGGTGTCAACTCAACCACAGTAGAACAGAGCACTAGGTTGATTCCTAATGTTTCTGACTCTAGGCCCTGGCACCTGGATGGCACATCTGGACCTGCTCAGGTCAGGTAGAACTTGCTGCACTGAAGGGAGATACATAACCCTGGCCGGTTTTGCCACCTGCTGATTGTAGAGCCCTAGGGAGACTTCAGCAAACAAAGGTGGTAGCCAGGCAGTGGTTACTGCAAGCCTTGGGAGAGACACAGTAATCTGTGCTTCAGGTCGACCTAGCACAGGCCCAGTGGTGGGGGCTGCAGGGGTGCTTGTGTCAACCTTCATCCAGCTGCAAGTAGCTCAGCACAGAGAGAGAGACTCCATTTGTTTGGGAGAAAATAAGGGAAGAGAACAAGAATTTCTGCCTGGTTGTCCAGAAAATTCTGTATCTTATCCAAGACCACCAAGGCAGTACCTCTACGAGTCTATAAGAGTCATAGTGTTACTGGGCTTGGGGTTCCCCCAAATGCAGATATAACTGCAGTGGCCAATAACTTAGGTTTCAACACCCAAGTCCCTTTGGATACCTGGAAAGCATTCCCAAGAAGGACGGGGACAGACAAGCCTACACTGTGAAGACTACAATAAATACCTAACTCTTCAATGCCAGACACCTACAAACACCCAATATGATCTCACCTAATGAACTAAATAAGGCACCAGGGACCAATCCTGGAGAAACAGAGACAAGTGACCTTTCCGGCAGAGAATTCAAAATAGTTGTTTTGATGAAACTCAAAGAAATTCAAGATAACACACAGAAGGAATTCAGAATTCTATCAGATACATTTAGCGAAGAGATGAAAATAATTAAAAATAATCTTTGGGAGGCCAAGGCAGGCAGATCTACAAGGTCAGGAGATCGAGACTATCCTGGCTAACACGTTGAAACCCTGTCTTGACTAAAAATGCAAAAAATTAGCTGGGTATGATGGCAGCCACCTATAATTCCAGCTAGTCAGTAGCTGAGGCAGGAGAATGGCGTGAACCCAGGAGGCGGAGCTTGCAGTGAGCCAAGGTCGCACCACTGCACTCCAGCCTGGGTGACAGAGCAAGACCCCGTCTCAAAATAAATAAATAAATAAATAAATAATAATCAAGCAGAATCTCTGGAGGTGAAAAATGCAACTGACCTACTGAAGAATGTATCAGAGTCTCTTACCAGCAGAAATGATCAAGCAGAAGAAAGAATTAGTGACCCTGAAGACAGGCTATTTGAAAACAGTCAGAGGAGACAAAGAGAAGGTAGAGAGAAAGACCAGGCAGAAAGTTTACTCAAAGGGATAATAACAGAACTTGGGAAACCTAGAGAAAGGTATCAACAATCAAGTACAAAAAAGTTACAGAACTAGATTTAACCCAAATAAGATTATATCAAGACATTTAATATGCAAACTCCCAAAGGTCAAGGATTTTAAAAAGCATTCTATAGAGGCCAGGCACAGTGACTCATGCCTGTAATTCCAGCACTTTGGGAGACCAAGGCAGGCAGATCACCTAAGGCCAGGAGTTCGAGACCAGTCTGGCCAACGTGGCAAAACCCCGTCTCTACTAAAAATACAAAAATTAGCTGGCATGGTGGCGCACACCTGTAATCCCAGCTACTCAGGGAGCTGAGGCACGAGAATTGCTTGAACCTGGGAGGCAGAGGTTGCAGTAAGCTGAGATTGTACCACTGCACTCTAGCCTGGGTGACAGAGTGAGGTTCTGTCTAAATAAATAAAATAGCATTCTAAAAGCAAGAAAAAAGAAATAACATAAAATGGAGCTCCAATATGGCTGTGGCAGCACACTTTTCAGTGGAAACTTTAAAGGCCAGGAGACAGTGGCATTTTGTTATTTATTTAAAGAGTTGAAGGAAAAAACCTTTTATTTGAGAATATTATATCCAGCAAAAATATCCTTCAAACATGAAGGAGAAATAAAGACTTCCCCAGAAAAACAAAAGCTGAGGAATTTCATGAACACAGGACCTTTCCTATATGAAATGCTAGCAAATTATTCAACATGAAAGAAAAGGATGTTAATAAGCAATATGAAATCATCCGAAGGTGCAAAACTCACTGGTAATAGTAAGCACACAGAAAAACACAGACTATTATAACACTATAATTGTAGTATGTAAACTATTCATATTGTGAGTAGAAAGACTAAAAGATGAACCAATAAAAAATAACTACGTTTTAAGATATAGTACAAAAAGTGAAAAAGCAGAGGGATGAAGTTAAAATGTAAAGTTTTTATTAGTTTTTCCTTTGCTTGTTATTTAGTTTTTTTATGCAATTGGTGTTAAGTTGTCATCAGTTTAAAATAATGGGTTATAAAATATCAATTGCAAGCTTCGTGGTAACCTCAAACCAAAAACCACACAACAGATTCATATAAATAAAAGCAAGAAATCAAAACACATTGCTAAAGAAAAATTACCTTCACTACGAGAAAGGAAGAAAAGAGGGAAAAGACCACAAAGTAACCAGAAAACAAATAACAAAATGGCATAAGTCCTTACTTATCAATAACTGGATGTAAATGGAATAAGCTCTTCAATCAAAAGACATGCAATGGCTGAATGGATTAAAACAAGAAGATCCAACTATTTGTTGCCTCCAAGAAACACACTTCTCCTATAAAGACACAGACTGAAAATAAAGGGATGGAAAAACATATTACATGGAAATGGAAACCAAACAAGAGTACAAGTAGCTATACTTATATTAGAAAAAATACATTTCAAGACAAAACTATAGAGACAAATAATGTCATTATACAATAATAAAAGGGTCAATTCAGTAAAACAATATAATAATTATAAATATATATGCACTGAATACTGGAGCACACAGATATGTAAAGCAAGTATGATTAGAACTAAAGAGAGAGACAGGCCCCAATACAGTAACAGCTGGAGACTTCAGCGCCCCACTTTTAGCACTGGACAGATCATCCAGACAGAATATCAACAAAGAAACACTGGATTTAATCTAAACCATAAACAAAATGGACCTAATAGATATTTATAGAACATTTCATCCAATGGCTGAAGAATACACATTCTTCTCCTTAGCACATGGATCATTCTCATGAACAGATCAAGTGTTGGACCACAAAATAAGTCTTAAAAACTTCAAAAACCTGAAATTATATCAATAGTCTTCTCTGACAAAACTAGAATAAAACTAGAAATCAATAAGAGGAATTTTGGAAACTATACAAACACATGGAAATTAAACCACATGGTCCTGAATGACCAGTGGGTTAATGCAGAAGTTGATAAAAAAAATCAATAATTTTCTTGAAACAGCTGTGTGTGGTGGCTGATGTCTGTAATCCTAGCACTTTGGAAGGCTAAGATAGAAGGACCCCTTGAAGCCAGGAGTTTGAGGCTAGTCTGAACAGGAAAGCAAGACCCCATCTCCACACATAAAAAAAAAAATTCTTGAAAATATTATAATGGAAACATAATATAACAAGACCTATAGTGTTATATTATATTATAAGGATATAGTGAAAGCAGTACTAAGAGGAAAGTTTATACCTATAAGCATTTATATCAAAAAAGTAGAAAAACTTAAAATAAAAAACCTATAGCTACATCTTAAAGAGCTAGAAAAGCAAGAACAGTCCAAACCCCAAATTAGTAGAAGAAAAGAAATTACAAAGATCAGAGCAGAAATGAATGGAATTGAAAGAAAATAATATAATCAGTGAAATAAGAAGTTTGTTTTTTGAAAAGATAAAATCAACAAACCTTTAGTCAGACTAAGAAGAAAAAGACCCAAATAAATAAAATCAGAGATGAAAAAAGAGACATTACAACCAAAACCACAGAAATTTAAAGGATCATTAGAGGCTACCATGAGCAACTACATGTCAATAAATTGGAAAGCCTAGCAGAAATAAGTAAATTCCTACACATATACAACCAACCAAGCCTGAACTACGAAGAAATCTAAAATCTGAAGAGACCAATAACAACTAATGAGATTGAAGCCATAACAAAAAGTCTCCCAGGAAAAAAAAAAAAAGTCCAGGACCTGATGGCTTCACTGCTGAGTTTAACCAGATATTTAAAGAAGTAATATCAATCTTACTCAAACAATTCTAAAAAGTGGAGGGGAAGAGAATATTTTCAAACTCATTCTAGGAGGTCAGTATTATCCTGATATCAAAACCAGACAAAGACACACAAAAAGAAAACTATAGGTCAATATCCCTGATGAACATTGATATAAAAATCCTCAACAAAATACAAGCAAATGGAATTCAACAACACATTAAAAAGATCATTCATCGTGACCAAATGAGATTTATCCCAGGGATGCAAGGATGGTTCAACATATGCAAAGCAATGTGATGCATCATATCAACAGAATGAAGGACAAAAACAACATAATCATTTCAAAGGATGCTGAAAAAGCAAGACAGAGTCTTGCTCTGTTGCCCAGGCTGGAGTGCAGTGGTGTGACTCAGCTCACTACAACCTCTGCCTCCCAGGTTCAAGCCATTCTCGTACCTCAGCCTCCCAACTAGCTGGAACTACAGGCTCACACCACCATGCCCAGCTAAGCTTTTGTATTTTAGTAGAGAAGGGGTTTCACCATGTTGCCCAGGCTGGTCTCAAACTCCTGAGCTCAGGCAATCCACCTGCCACAGCCTCCCAATGTGCCAGGATTACAGGTGTGAGCCACCGTGCCTGGTCTGAAAAAGCATTTGATAAAATTCAATGTTCATTCATGATAAAAACCTTCAAAAAACTGTATATAGAAGGAACATACCTCAACACAATAAAAAACATATATGACAGACACAGAGCTAGTATACTGAACAGAGAAATGCTAAAAGCCTTTCCTCTAAGAACTGAAACAAAACAAGGATACCTACTTTCACCACCGTTATTTAACACACTCCTGGAAGTCCTACCTAGACCAACTGGACAAGAGAAAGAAATGAAGGGCATCCAAATTGAAAAATAAAAAGTCAAATTATCCTTATTTGCAGATGATATGATCTTATGTTTGGAAAAACCTAAAGACTCCACCAAAAAACTATTAGAACTAATAAACAAGTTCAGTAAAACTGCAGGATATAAAATCAACATATGAAAATCACTAGCATTTCCACATCCCGACAGCAAACAATCTGAAAAAGTCAAGAAACTAATCGTATTTACAATAGCTTCAAATAAAACAAAACACCTAGAAATTAACCAAAGAAATAAATGATCTCTACAATGAAAACTATACAACACTGATGTAAGAAACTGAAGAAGACACAAATAAATGGAAAGGTATTCCATGTTCATGGAATGAAAGAATATTGTTAAAATGTCTATACTATCTAAAGTAATCTACAGTTTCAATGTAATCTCTATCAAAATACCAATGAAATAAGTATTTTTCTATTTCACAGAAATTGAAAAAGCAATTCTAAAACCTATATGGAAGTACAAAGGATGCAAAATAGCCAAAGCTATTCTGAGCAAAAATAACAAAACAGAAGGAGTCACGCTATCTGACCTCAAAAGTATACTACAAAGCTATAGTAACCAAAACAGCATGCTGCTTACATAAATACAGATACATAGTCCAGTGGAACAGAATAGAGAATGTGGAAACAAATCCTTACATCTATGGAGAACTCATTTTTGACAATGTCACGAAGAATATACATTGAGGAAAAGACAGTCTCAGGACAGTCCCTTCAATAAATGGTGCTGAAAAAACTGGATATCCATATTCAAAAGAATGAAACTAGTAACCTATCTCTTGTCATATACAAAAATCAAATCAAAGGGAATTAAAGACTTAAATCTAAGACCTCAAGCTATGAAACTATTACAAGAAAACACTAAAGAAATTCTCCAGTACATTGGACTGAGCAAAGATTTCTTGAGTGTAGGCCAGGTGCGGTGGCTCACTCCTGTAATCCCAGCACTTTGGGAGGCTAAGGCGGGCGGATCACGAGGTCAGGAATTCGAGACCAGTCTGGTCAACATAATGAAACCCTGTCTCTACCAAAAATAAAAAAATTAGCCAGACATGGTGGCATGTGGCTGTAGGCCCAGCTACTCAGGAGGCTGAGGCAAGAGATTTGCTTGAACCTGGAAGGCGGAGGTTGCAGTGAGCCGAGATTGAGTCACTGCACTACAGCCCGGGCAACAGAGTGAGACACCGACTCAAAAAAAAAAAGAAAAAAAAATCTTGAGTGTAATCCCATAAGCATGGGCAACCAAAGCAAAACATGGACAAATGGGATCACATCAAGTTAAAAAGCTTCTGCATAGCAGAGCAAAGAATCAACAAAGTGACGAAACAACCCACAGAATGGGAGAAAATATTTACAAACTATCCATCTGACAATGGTGTAACAACCAGAATATATAAGAGCTAAAAGAACTCTGTGGGAAAAAAAAAATCTAATAATCTTATTTAAAAATGGGCAAAAGATCTGAATAGACATTTCGCAAGAGAAGACATACAAATGGCACACAGGTGTATGAAAAGGTGCTCAACATCACTGATAACAGAAAAATGCAAATCAAAACTACAATGAGATATCATCTCACCCCAGTTAAAATGGCTTTTATCCAAAAGGCAGTAACAAATGCTGGTGAGGATGTGGAGAAAAGGGAACCCTCATGCACTATTGGTGGGAATGTACTATAAATTAGTAAAACCACTATGAAGAACAGTTTCGAGGTTTCTCAAAAAACTAGAAACAGAGCTATCGTATGATCCAGCAATCCCACTGGTGGGTATACACCCAAAAGAAAAATCAGTATATTGAAGAGGTATCTGTTCTCCCATGTTTATTGCAGCACTATTCATAACAGCCAAGATTTGGAAGCAACCTAAGTGTCCACCAAGAGATAAACTGATAAAGAAAACGTGGTATATATACAGAATGGAATATATTCACCAATAAAAAGGAATGAGATCTTAGCAACTGCAACAACACAGGTGGAACTGGAGGTCATTATGTTAAGTGAAATAAACCAGGTGAAGTAAGACAAACTTTCCTTGTTTTCACTTATGTTTGGGAGCTAAAAATTACAACTGAATTCATGGAGACAGAGAGTAGATTGACGGTTATCAGAGGCTGGGAAGGGTAGTGGGGAAGTGGGAGTCATTAATAAGTACAAAAATATAGTTAGATAGAATGAATCAGATCTAGTATTTGATACCGTAACAGAGTGACTAAGGTCAACAATTTATTGTAAGTAACTAAAGGAGTATAATTGGATTGTTTGTGACACAAAGAGAGGATAAATGCTTCAGGTGATGGACATCCCATTTACCCTGAGGTGATTATTATGCATTATATACCTGTATCAAAATATCTCATGTACCCATAAACATATACACCTACTATGTGCCCACAAAAATTAAAACTAAAAAAATGCAAAATCTAAGGCTCAAGATAGTTAGGCGACCTTCCCAAGGTCATACAGTTGGTAAAATGTATTATAGAACTTGAAACCTAAGCCTTTAATCTTCAAATCTTATGCTTTTGCGATCATACCATATTAGTCAATTTAATTTTTAATTTTTTTTTTTTTAAAAGACAGGGTCTCACTATGTTGCCCACACTGTTCTTGAACTCCTGGGCTCAAGTGATCCTCCTACCTCAGCCTCCCAAAGTGCTTGGTAATATTACAGGTGTGAGCCCACCATGCCCAGCCTCAATTTAAATAAGAAAGTTCTATTCACAAAAGACTATATTCCTAGAATACAATTTCAACTAAAAATTTATGTAAACGTTAAAATTTTTCAAAGAATACAACAACAAATGCAACTGAAAAAGGCACTGGTGAACTTCAGTTTAAGCCTCAGCTACTTACATGAAGCTTACTTTGATAAGTCAAAGAATAGAAATAAAAACTCTAAAATCAGAAGTACCTATACTTGAATTCTGGCTCCAGCACATACCATGTGTATAAACCCTGGGGAGGTTATTTAACTTCTCTGAATCTCAGTTTCTTCATCTTAAAAGTCAGGACAATATATATTTCCTTTCAGAGCTTTAGGAGGTTCGAAATGATTACTATGACAATCCTGACACCACACACTAAAGTAGACATTCAATAAATGGTCAACTATTACTACTATTCACTGATAGTATATCTCAATCTAACAAATGGAAAAATAGAATATTAAAAATAAAAAAAAAAGAGTAATGGCAGCATACTTCTTTTACCTTCCAATCAAATATGGGCTAGAGTCACATCCAATTAAAGTTACTGACCTTATGTGGAAGATGATTGGCAGTGAACTTCACTGTATGATAGGTAAGTAGCCAAAGTCTGCGTACCATGTAACTAAATATCCAGCCACAGCAACAGGTATATATGAATTTAGCACTATTCTTACCAAGAATGCTGACATTTGACTGAAAATCAGTACTGAGGGAGGCACAAGGACCATTTTAATTCACAGAATACAAGAGGCTTGTATTTCACCCTGAGGTAAATCAATTCTGATCCTATCCTTCAAGGAAGAATGCCAAATCAAAGTGATGCTTTGGTAATATGAGCTACACCCGTCTCATTCCCTGCTTTCACAGAAGTACAACAAATAAAGCAGTCCCTGTCAAGAAAAAAAGCACTAGATTTTAATTCATGCAATAAATAATTATAGAATGTCAGAGAAGTCAAGCTCTGAGAGCTATATTTTCCTCACAGTGCAAAACCAGGAGCTGCTTAGAGAGTGCAGTTTTTAACACAGAAACTTTTATTTTGATTCCTTCTGGCAGATAATTTTTCTAGCATAAAAAGGAGAAGTGAAGGCATTGTAACTCCCAACCCAGGAATATGAGAAGTATCTGTCAGGTAAATGGCTTTGTGAATAATGCTGTAAGATCAAATATTTTCTTCTTAAAACTGGAACAAATTTCAGCAACTCTAAGCTCAAGTCTGTCATTGGTAAATGTGAAACGTAAAAGTATCTCTCCCAGGATTCCTAACTTTTACCTAACTTTTATCACAGTTAAGTCTGCTTGGGAAGGTGGGGTGGTCCACTAGGATCATTTAGAAGATTTGTAAAAGTACAAGAAAAGATACTTGGTCCATTTAGGAACTAAGATTGTTCTTCAGCATAATGGATAGGAAGATATAAATTCATTAACTTTTCATCTCCTCTATTTGGAAGGTACATGGTCTAAATTTAGAGCTATTTTTAGACATTCATATCTGGAATTAATCAAATAAATTTAGGGCTATATTTAGTCATTCAGATCAGGAATTAGCCATTTCCCCAAGAAGTTCTTGTTTCTTTTACTGAGAAAAGGTATTTCAAACCCCAAATCAATGAGCACTAGAGCTGCCCTTTGCTACTGAGTTGGGCATTCTTTTCATGCCTTGTCATTGAACAGAGCTAGAAAATAAATATATGTGTATATACACATGCATACATATATATGGGTATATAAATGCATGTGTGTGTATTACATATACAGTCACCCTTTGCATTTGTTTGGGGATGGTTTCACTATCCCCAGATGGATACCAAAATCAGATGCTGAAGTCTACTATATATCAGGGATATTGGTCTGTTCATCAGAGATATTTGTCTGTAGTTTTCTTTTTTGTTAGGTTCTTTCCTGGTTTTGATATTAGGGTGATACTGGCTTCACAGAATGATTTAGGGAGGATTCCCTCTTTCTCTATCTTGTGGAACATTGTCACTAGAATTGCTACCAATTCTTCTTTGAATGTCTGATAGAATTCAGCTGTGAATCTGTCTGGTCCTGGACTTTTCTGTTGTTGTTGGTAATTTTTAAAATCACCATTAAATCTCGCTGCTTTTTATTTGTCTGTTCAGCTTTCTAATTCTTCCTGATTTAAGCTAGGAGGGTTGTATCTTTTCAGAAATGTATCCATCTCCTCTAGGTTTTCTAGTTTATGAACGTAAAGGTGTTCATAGTACCCTTGAATGATCTTTTGTATTTCTGTGGTGTCAGTTGTAATATCTCCCGTTTTGTGATTGAGCTTATTTGGATCTTCCCAATCAATAGAATTAATGGTCTATTAATTTTATTTATCTTTTCAAAGAACCAGTGTTTTGTTTCATTTATCTGTTGTGTGTATATATATATATATATTTTTTTTTTTTGGTTTCTATTTCATTTACTTCTCCTCTTATCTTGGTTATTTCTTTTCTTCTGCTGGGTTTGGGTTTGGTTTGTTCTTGCTTCTCTAGTTCATTGAGGTGTGTGATCTTAGATTGCCTATTTGTGCTCTTTTAGACTTTTTCATGAAGGCATTTAAGACTATGAACTTTCCTCTTTGCACCGCCTTTGCTGTATCCCAGAGGTTTTGATAGGTTGTGTCACTGTTATTTTTCATTTCAAAGAATATTTTAATTTCCATCTTGATTTCATTATTGATCCAATGATCATTCAGGAGCAGGTTATTTAATTTCCATGTATTTGTATGGTTTTGAACATTCCTTTTGGAGTTGATTTCCAATTTTATTCCACTGTGGTCTGAGAGAGTACATGATATAATTACAATTTTCTTAAATTTATTGAGACTTGTTTTGTGGCCTATCATATGGTCTATCTTGGAGAAAGTTCCATGCAACTGATCAATAGAATGTATATTCTGTGGCTGTTGGGTAGAAATATCTGTTAAGTCCCTTTGTTCTAGGGTATAGTTTAAATACATGGTTTCCTTGTTGACTTTCTGTCTTCATGACCTATCTAGTGCTGTCAGTGGAGTAATGAAGTCCCCCACTATTACTGTGCTACTATCTCTCTCATTTCTTAGGTGGTGGTAGTAGTAGTAGTAGTAGTAGTAGTAGTAGTAGTAGTAGTAGTAGTAGTGGTAGTTTCATAAATTTGGGAACTCCAGGGTTAGGTGCATATATGTTTAGGATTGTGATATTTTCCTATTGTACGTCTTTCATCATTATATAATGTCCCTCTTTGTCTTTTTTAACCGCTGTTGCTTTGAAGTTTGCTTTGTCTGACGTAAGAATAGCCACTCCTGTTCGCTTTTGGTTTCCATTAGCATGGAATGTCTTTTTCTACCCCTTTACCTTAAGTTTATGTGAGTCCTTATGAGTTAGGTGAGTCTCTTGAAGGCAGCAATACTTGGTTAGTGAATTCGTACCCATTCTGCAATTCTGTATCTTTTGAGTGGAGCATTTAGGCCATTTACATTCGACATGAGTATTGAGATGTGAGGTACTATCCATTTGTGCTGTTGGTTGCCTGTATAACTTGTTTGTCCTTTAAATTGTATTTTTGTTTTATAGGTCCTGTGAGATGTATGCTGTAAAGAGGTTCTGTTTTGATGTGTTTCTAGGATTTGTTGCAAGATTTAGAACTCCTTGGCCAGGTGCGGTGGCTCACGCCTATAATCCTAGCACTTTGGGAGGCTGAGGCGGGCAGATCACGAGGTCAGAGATCAAGACCATCCTGGCTAACATGGTGAAACCCTGTCTCTACTAAAAATACAAAAAATTAGCCGGGCATGGTGGCGGGCGCCTGTAGTCCCAGCTATTCAAGAGACTGAGACAGAAGAATGGCGTGAATCCGGGAGGCGGAGCTTGCAGTGAGCTGAGATTGCACCATTGCACTCCAGCCCGGGCAACAGAGTGAGACTCCATCTCCAAAAAAAAAAAAAAAAAAAAAAAATTTAGAGTTCCTTTTAGCAGTGCTTTTAGGGCTTGGTAGTGGCAAATTTTCTCAGCATGTTTGTCTGAAAAGGGCTGTATCTTTCCTTATTAAACTTAGTTTCACTGGAAACAAATTTTTTTTTGGTTGAAAATATTTATGAATTTTTATTCATTTATTTCATTTTGCTAAAAATATTTATATGATTAGTAGTAGGAACATAGACTATTCACTAATCTACTCAGAAGCAAGGATGTATGGGTTATTTTTCTTTTTTTTTATTATACTTTAAGTTCTAGGGTACATGTGCACAAGGTACAGGTTTGTTACATATGTATACATGTGCCATGTTGGTGTGCTGCACCCATTAACTCGTGATTTACATTAGGAAACAAAATTCTTGGCTCATAATTGTTTTGTTTAAGGAGGCTGAAGATAGGGCCCTAATCCCTTTTAGCTTGCAGGGTTTCTGCTAAGAAATCTGCTGTTAAAATGATAGGTTGTCCTTTATAGTTTACCTGGTGCTTTTACCTCATAGCTCTTAAGATTCTTTTCTTCGTCTTGATTTTAGTTAACCTGATGACAATGTGCCTAGGCAATGATCTTTTTGTGTTGAATTTCCCAGGTATTCTTTGAGCTTCTTGTATTCGGATGTCTAGATCTGTAGCAAGGCTGGGGAAGTTTTCCTTGATTATTCCCCCAAATATGTCTTCCAAACTTTTAGACTTCTTGTCTTCCTCAGAATGTCAATTATTCTTAGGTTTGGTCATTTAACATAATCCCAAATTTCTTGGAGGCTTTGTTCATTTTTTAAAATTCTTTTTTCTTTGTCTTTGTTGACTTGGGTTAATTTTAAAACCTTGTCTTCAAGCTCTGAAGTTCTTTCTTCCGCTTGTTAGATCTATTGCTGACACTTCTCAGTACATTTTGCATTTCTCTGTGTCCTTTATTTCCTAAAGTTGTCATTGTTTTTTATTTATGCTATTTCACTGAAGATTTTCCCCCACATATCTTCTATCTTTTTTTTATTTCCTTAAATTGGAGCTCACCTTTTTCAGATGCCTCCTTGATTAGCTTAATAATTGGCCTTCTGAATTCCTTTTCAGGCAAATCAAGGATTTCTTCTTGGTTTGGATTCATTGCTGGTGAGCTAGTGTGATTTTTTGGTGGGGGTGTTAAAGAACCTTGTTTTGCCATATTACCAGAATTGTTTTTCTGGTTCCTTTTCATTTGGGTAGGCTATGTCAGAGGGAAGATCTGGCACTCAAAGCTGCTGTTCAGATTCTTTTGTCCCATGGGCTGTTCCCTTGATGTAGTACTCTCCGTCTTTTCCTAGGGATGTGGCTTCCTGAGAGCTGAACTGTAATGACTGTTCTCTTCTGGATCTAGCCACACAGCAGGATTACCAGGCTCCAGGCTGGTACTAGGGGGTGTCTGCACAGATATCTGTAATGTGAACTTTCTTCAGGTCTCTCAGCCGTGGATGCCAGCCGTGGAGATGGCAAGGGAATGAAATGGACTCTGTAAGGGTCCTTAGTTGTAGTCATTTAATACACTAGTTTTGTGTTGGTTGGCCTCCTGTCAGGAGGTAGCATTTTCAAGAGAGAATCAGCTGTAGTAGCAGGGGAGGATCTGGCAGTAAGTGGGGCCCAAGAACAGCCAACAGAATATGACCTTTGTCTTCAGCTACCAGGGTGGCTAGGGAAGAACCATCAGGTGGGGGCAGGGTTAGGCGTGTCTAAACTCAGATTCTCCTTGGGTGGGGCTTGCTGCCGCAATGCAGTTATGTTCCCAGGAGGATTATGGCTGTCTCTGCTGTGTCATACAGGTTGTCAGGGAAGTGGGGAAAAGCTGGCAGTCACAGGCTTTACCAAGCTCCCATGCAACCCAAAAGACTGGTGTCACTCCCACTGTGCCCTGGGACAGCACTAAGTTTGTTTCCAGGCAGTGGGCGAGCTGAGCTGAGAACGTGCCTGAGGCTACCAGCCTCCCCGCTGAGAAAGCAAGGAGGCCTTTCACACCTCCTTGCCTGTTGAGCCTGAACACCGGATTCATGCTCTCCCTCAAGTTCTGGCCAGGAGACTTCGCGTTTGGTTGGAATTGTTACAAAGTTCTGCTGGAGGTTTCCTTCTCCCTGTGGTCTTTTCCCAGTTTCTATGGCAGCCCTCTGGAAGGACCCTTGTGAGACAAATCAAAAATGGCTTCCCCGGGGGACCAGAGAGCCCACGGGGTTCTCCCGCAGCCTCCTCTACCCCTGTATTTCACGCTGCTCTCTAAAATGACTCAGCTCCAGGTAAGGTCAAATCCTTCCCCCATGATCTGGAACTTCAGGTTCCCCTGTGTGTGTTTGGGGGTGGACCATCCTCCTTTCCCACTTTCACAATTTGGGCACTCACTGTATTTGGACTGTCTCCCAGGTCCTGTAGGAGCAATCTACTTCCTTCAGAGGGTCTGTAGGTTCTCTCAGCTTTCCTGGTATATTCCTGCAGTAGTTCGTGGAGCAAAAGTTCACAATGCAAGTCTCCACACACTGCTCTGTCTATCCAAGTGGAACCTGCAATTTAGTCCTGCCTCCTATCTGCCATTTTCAAGAGTGTGACTAGATAGAATTTTATGTTGTAAGTTGGAAATGGAGGTTTGGGTGAAAATTAAGTCTGATTTCATGAAGTAAAACACAAGTTTATATATTTGAATAAACAGCCTATGAAAACATGGAAAATGTATTTTTTTCAATAGCATCCTATTTGAGGGAAAGAGAACTGTCATAACTGTTGGCAGAGTATAAACATACTATAAAAACTGCAAGGTTCTATTAAAATCAGAATGCACATAGCCTTTGGCCCAAAAATTTTCATTTCTAAGCAAGAGTGGGTACATAATTTGCATGGCTATTATTAAAAAGACAAAAAAACAGATGTTGATGGGGATGCAGAGAAAAGGGAATACCTATAGAACGTTGGTGGGAATGTAAATAGTACAACCTTTATGGAAAACAGAATGAGTATTTCTCAAAGAACTACAAATGGAACTGCCATTTGATCCAGCAATACCACTACTGGATATCTACCCCAAGGAAAAGAAATCATCTTATCAAAAAGATAGCTGCACTTGTATGTTTATCACAGCACTATTCACAACAGGAAAGATAAGGAATCAACCTAAGCGTCCATCAACAGATGACTGGATGAAGAAAATGTGATACATACACACAAGGAAATACTATTCAGTCATTTAAAAAATGAAATCATGTATGTTTGCAGCAACATGGGTGGAAGTGAAGGCCATTATTTTAAGTGAAATAATTCAGAAACAGACAAATACTGCATCTTCTTTCTTATAAGTGGGAGCTAAATAATGTGTACACATGGACATAAGAGTGTGGACAATGGACATAGAGGATAGACAATGAAGAATCATAACTGCAAGCAGGGTGGTGAATGATGAGAATGACTTAATGGGTATAATGAACATTATATCAGTGATAGATACACTAAAAGCCCAGACTACACCCCTATGAAATATATCTTTGTAACAAAATTGCACTTGTACCTCAACCCTTAAATTTATACAAAATAAGAAAAAGAAAAATGCAGGGTCCTTCATTCAAATGTATTAACAATTTCAAGATAGCATTAGTCTACTTAAACCAGTGTGGAACCCTTCTGAGCGCAGGGTTGCATGCCTAGGAGGCCAGTTTGGTTTTCTGCCCCGCAAAATTACATATATACAATGTCATATACACAAAGTTCTTGTCTATGGCAATAACAAAAACAATAGAAAGGGGAAAAACGTATATGGGCAACAATAGGGTAGTTGTTGAATATATTACAGAATATTCTTTATATATATATATATATATATTTTCTGAGACAGGGTCTCACTCTGTTGCCCAGTTTAGAGCGCAGAGGTGCAATCATGGCTCACTGCAGCCTCAGCCTCTTGGGCTCAAGCAATTCTCCCACCTCAGCTTTCTGAATAGCTGGGATTACTGGCACATGTCACCATGTCTGGCTAATTTTTGCTTTTTTTTTCACATGCCCATAATCCCAGCACTTTGGGAGGCCAAAGTGGGTGGATTGCTTTAGCTTAGCAGTTTGAGACCAGTCTGGGCAACATGGCAAAATCCCATATCTACAAAAAATAAAAAAATTCTCTAGACAGGGTGGCACGTGCCTGTAGTCCCAGCTACTTGGGGGGCTGAGGTGGGTAGACTGCCTGAGCCTGGTAGCTTGAGGCTGTAGTGAGGTGAGATTGTACCACTGCACCCCACTCTGGGCAACAGAGTGAGACCATGTGTCTCAAAAAATGTGTATCTATCTATCGATTATATATATAATATCTATGTTATATATATGCAGAGATGTATAAGTAATATATAGGTTATATAGGTTCTATATACAGGTATATAAAAATAGGTAATACTTAGGAATGAAATTAAAATATTTTAAAAATGGTATCTTAGAGGAAAGGAAAATATTTTAGAAATAAAGAGGCATTTCAATTATGACTTTATGTAATTGTTAAAGCAGCGTTAGGCCAACTACAGCCCACAGCCCACTGCTCAAATAAAATGTTATTTGAACATGGTCACACAAATTCATTTATGTATTCTCTGTGACCCCCTTATGCTACAAAGATAGATAGTTGAATAAGTGAGACTCACAAAGCCTTAAATATAGACCCTCACTTTAGGCCCATAAACCCTAAAATGTTCACAACCTGGTCCTTTCTAAAAAAACGTTTGGTGACTGGCAAGACGGCCGAAAGGAACAGCTCCATTCTGCAGCTCCCAGCGAGATCAACGCAGAAGGCGGGTGATTTCTGCATTTCCAATAGATGTACCTGGCTCATCTCATTGGGACTGGTTAGCCAGTGGGTACAGCCCATGGAGGGCGAGCCAAAGCAGGGTGGGGTGTTGCCTCACCCAGGAAGTACAAGCGTTTGGGGAACTCCCTCCCCTAGCCAAGAGAAGCCTTGAGGGACTGTGCCTTGAGGAATGGTGCACTCCAGCCCAGATACTATGCTTTTCCCAAGGTATTCGCAACCCGCAGACCAGGAGATTCCCTCGGGTGCCTATGACTCCAGGGCCCTGGGTTTCAAGCACAAAACTGGGTGGCCATTTGGGCAGACAGCGAGCTAGCTGCAGGAGTTTTTTTTTTATACCCCAGTGGCGCCTGGAACACCACTGAGACAGAACCATTCACTACCCTGGAAAGGCAGCTAAAGCCAGGGAGCCAAGTGGTCTTGCTCAGCAGATCCCACCCCCATAGAGGCCAACAAGCTAACATCCACTGGCTTGAAATTCTTGCTGCCAGCATAGCAGTCTGAAGTCGACCTGGGAAGCTCGAGCTTGGTGTGGGGAGAGGTGCCTGCCATTACTGAGGCTTGGGTAGGCAATTTTCCCTTCACAGCGTAAACAAAGCAACTGGGAAGATCGAGCTGGGTGGAGGCATCACAGCTCAGCAAAGCTCCTGTAGCCAGACTGCCTCTCTAGACTCCTCTCTGGGCAGGGCATATCTGAAAGAAAGGCAGCAGCCCCAGTCTGGGGCTTATAGATAAAACTCCCATCTCCCTGGGGCAGAGCACCTGGGGGAAGGGATGGCTGAGGGCACGGCTTCAGAAGACTTAAACGTTCCAGCCTGCTGGCTCTGAAGAGAGCAGCAGATCTCCTAGCACAGTGCTCGAGCTCAAATAAAGGACAAACTACGGTCTCAAGTGGGTCCCTGACCCCCGTGCCTCCTAACTGGGAGACACCTCCCAGCAGGGGTCAATAAACACCTCATACAGGAGAGCTCTGGCTGGTATCTGGTGGGTACCCCTCTGGGACAAGCATTCAGGGGAAAAAACAGGCAGCAATCTTTGCTGTTCTGCAGCATCCACTGGTGATACCCAGGCAAAGAGGGTCTGGAGTGGACCTTCAGCAAACTCCAGTAGACCTGAAGCAGAGGGTCCTGTTAGAAGAAAAACTAACAAACAGAAAGGAATATGATCAACAGTAGCAAAAAGGACATTCACACAGAAACCCCATCCGAAGGTAAGCAACACCAAAGACCAAAGGTAGATAAATCCAGGAAGATGAGGAAAAACCAGCGCAAAAAGGCTGAAAATTCCAAACACCAGAAGGCCTCTTCTCCTCCAAAGGATCACAACTCCTTGCCAGCAAGGGAATAAAACTGGATGGAGAATGAGTTTGACAAATTAACAGAAGTAGGCTTCAGAAGGTGGGTAATAACAAATTCCTCTGAGCTAAAGGAGCATCTTATAACCGAACACAAGGAAGCTAAGAACCTTGAAAAAAGGTTAGAGGAATTGCTAACTAGAATAACTAGTTTAGAGAATAACATAAATGACCTGATGGAGCTGAAAAACACAGCACAAGAACTTCGTGAAGCATACACAAGTATCAATAGCTGAATCAATCAAGCGGAAGAAAGGACATCAGAGACTGAAGATCAACTAAATGATATAAAGCATGAAGACAAGATTAGAGTAAAAAAGGAATGAGAAAAGCCTCCAAGAAATATGGGAATATGTGAAAAGAACAAAACTACATTTGATTGGTGTGCCTGAAAGTGACAGAGAGAATGGAACCAAGTTGGAAAACACTCTTCAGGATATTATCCATGAAAACTTCCCCAACCTAGCAAGGCAGGCCAACACTCAAATTCAGGAAATACAGAGAATGTCAGAAAGATACTCCTCTAGAAGAGCAACCCAAAGACACATAATCATCAGATTCACTAAGGTTGAAATGAAGGAAAAAAATGTTAAGGGCAGCCAGAGAGAAAGGTCAGGTTATCCACAAAGGGAGGCCCATCAGACTAACAGCAGATTTATCTGCAGAAACCCTACAAGCCAGAAGAGAGTAGGGGCCAATATTCAACATTCTTAAAGAAAAGAATTTTCAACTCAGAATTTCATATCCAGTCAAATTAAGCTTCATAAGCAAAGGAGAAATAAAATCCTTTACGGACAAGCAAATGCTGAGTGATTTTGTCACCACCAGGCCTGCCTTATAAGAGCTCCTGAAGGAAGCACTAAATATGGAAAGGAAAAACTGGTACCAGCCACTGCAAAAACATATCAAACTGTAAAGACTATCAACACTATGAAGAAATTGAATCAACTAACCAGCAAAATAACCAGCTAGAATAATAATGATACGATGAAATTCACACATAACAATATTAACCTTAAATGTAAATGGGCTAAATGCCCTAATTAAAAGACACAGACTGACAAATTGGATAGAGTCAAGAACCACTGGTGTGCTGTATTCAGGAGGCCCAGCTCATGTGCAAAGACAAAAATAGGCACAAAATAAAGGGATGGAGGAAGATCTACCAAGCAAATTGCAAAAGAAAAGCAGGAGTTGCAATCCTAGTCTCTGATAAAACAGACTTATAGCCAACAAAGATCAAAAGAGACAAAGAAGGGCATTACACAATGGTAAAGGGATAAATGCAACAAGAAGAGCTAACTATCCTAAATATATATACAACCAATACAGGAGCACCCAGATTCATAAAGCAAGTTCTTAGAGACGTACAAAAAGACTTTGACTCCCACGCAATAATAGTGCGAGACTTTGACACCCCACTGTCAATATTAGATCAACGAGACAGAAAATTAACAAGGATATTCAGGACTTGAACTCGGCTCTGGACTAAGTGGACCTAATAGACATCTACAGAACCCTCCACCCCAAATCAACAGAATATGCATTCTTCTCAGTACCACATCACACTTATTCTAAAACTGACCACATGATTGGAAGTAAAACACTCATCAGCGAATGCAAAAGAACAGAAATCATAACAGTTTCTCAGACCACAATGCAACCAAATTAGAACTCAGGATTAAGAAACTCACTCAAAACTGCACAACTACATGGAAACTGAAAAAACTGCTCCTGAATGAGTACTGGGTAAATAACAAAATTAAGGCAGAAATAAGTAAGTTCTTTGAAATCAATGGGAACAAATACAAAATATACCAGAATCTCTGGGACACTGCCAAAGTAGTGTTTAGAGGGAAATTTATAGCACTAAATGCACACAGGAGAAAGCACGAAATATCTAAAATGAATACCCTAACATCACAATTAGAAGAATTAGAGAAGCAAGAGCAAACAAATTCAAAAGCTAGCAGAAGACAAGAAATAACTAGCATCAGAGCAGAACTGAAGGAGACAGAGACACGAAAAACCCTTCAAAAAAAAAAAAATCAGTGAATCCAGGAGCTGGTTTTTTGAAAAGATTAACAAAATAAATAGACTACTAGCCAGAGGAATAAAGAAGAAAAGAGAGAATAATCAAATAGGCACAATAAAAAATGATAAAGAAGATATTACCACTTATCCCACAGAAATACAAACTGCCATCAGAGAATACTATAAACAACTCTATGCAAATAAACTAGAAAATCTAGAAGAAATGGATAAATTCCTGGACACATACACCCTCCCAAGACTAAAGCAGAAAGAAGAAGAAAACCTGAATATACCAATAAAAAGTTCTGAAATTGAGGCAGTAATAGCCTACCAACCAAAAAAAAAAAGCCCAGGACCAGACGGATTCAAAGCCAAATTCTACCAGAGGTACAAAAAGGAGCTGGTACCATTCCTTCTAAAACTACTTCAAACAATAGAAAAACAGGGACTCCTCCCTAACTCATTTTATGAGGCCAGCATCATCCTGATACCAAAACTAGGCAGAGACACAACAAAAAAACAAAATTTCAGGCCAATATCCCCGATGAACACTGATGCGAAAATCCTCAATAAAATACTAGCAAACTGAATCCAGTAGCCCATTAAAAAGCTCATCCATCATGATCAAGTAGGCTTCATCCCTGGAATGCAAGGTTGGTTCAACATACACAAATCAGTACTATCGATCACATAAACAGAACCAATGAGAAAAACCACAAGATTATCTCAATAGATGCAGAAAACGTCTTTGATAAAATTCAACACCCCTTCATGCTAAAAACTCTCAATAAACTAGGTATTGATGGGACGTATCTCAACATAATAAGAACTATTTATGACAAACCCACAGCCAAGATCATACTGAATGGGCAAAAGCTGAAAGCATTCCCTTTGAAAACCAGCAAAGACAAGGATGCCTTCTCTCACTACTCCTATTCAACATAGTATTGGAAGTTCTGGCCAGGACAATCAGGCAAGAGAAAGAAATAAAGGGTATTCAAATAGGAGGAGAGGAAGTCAAACTGTCTGTTTATAGATGACGTGACTGTATATTTAGAAAACCCCATCGTCTGAGCCCAAAATCTCCTTAAGCTGATAAGCAACTTCAGCAAAGTCTCAGGATACAAAATCAATGTGCAAAAATCACAAGCATTCCTATACACCAATAATGGACAAACAGAGAGTAAAATCATGAGTGAACTCCCATTCACAATTGCTACAAAGAGAATAAAATAAGTAGCAAAACAACTTACAAGGGATGTGAAGGACCTCTTCAAGGAGAACTACAAACCACTGCTCAAGGAAGTAAGAGAGGACACACACAAATGAAAAACATTCCATGCTCATGGATAGGAAGAATCAATATTGTGAAAATGGCCATACTGCCAAAAGTAATTTATAGATTCAATGCTATCCCCATCAAGCTACCTATGACTTCCTTCACAGAATTAGAAAAAACTACTTTAAAGTTCATATGGAACCAAAAAGGAGCCTGTATAGCCAAGAGAATCCTAAGCAAAAAGAACAAAGCTGGAGGCATCACGCTACCTGTCTTCAAACTATACTACAAGGCTACAGTAACCAAAACAGCATGGTACTGGTACCAAAACAGAGATATAGACCAATGGAACAGAACACAGCCCTCAGAAATAATGCCACACATCTACAACCATCTGATCTTTGACAAACCTGACAAAAACCAGAAAGAGGAAAAGGATTCCCTATTTAATTAATGGTGTTGAGAAAACTGGCTAGCCATATGCAGAAAACTGAAACTGGACCCCTTCCTTACACCTTATACAAAAATTAACTCATGATGGATTAAAGACTTAAATGTAAGGTCTAAAATCATAAAAACCCTAGAAGAAAACCTAGGCAATACCATTCAGGCACAGGCATGGGCAAAGAATTCATGACTAAAATATCAAAAACTATGGCAATAGAAGACAAAATTGACAAAAATGAGATGTAATTAAACTAAAGAGCTTCTGCATAGCAAAAGAAACTATCATCAGAGTGAACAGGCAACCTACAGAATGGGAGAATGTTTTTGCTATCTATCCATCTGACAAAGGGCTAATATCCAGAATCTAGAAGGAACTTAAATTTACAAGAAGAAAAAACAAACAACCCCTTCAAAAAGTGGGCAAAGATATATGAACAGACACTTCTCAAAAGAAGACATTTATGCGGCCAACAAACATATGATAAAAGGCTCATCATCAATGGTCATTAAAGAAATGCAAATCAAAACCACAATGAGATACCATCTCATGCCAGTTAGAATGGCGATCATTAAAAAGTCAGGAAACAATGGATGCTGGAGAGAATGTGGAGAAATAGGAACACTTTTACATTGTTGGTGGCAGTGTAAATTAGTTCAACCATTGTGGAAGACAGGGTGGCGACTTCTCAAGGATCTAGAACTAGAAATGCCATTTGACTGAGCAATCCCATTACTGGGTATATACCCAAAGGATTATAAATCATTCTAATATAAAGACACATGCACATGTATGTTTATTGCAGCACTGTTCACAATAGCAAAGACTTGGAACCAACCCAAATGCCCATCAATTATAGACTGGATAAAGAAAATGTGGCATATATACATTGTGGAATACTATACAGCCACAAAAAAGGATGAATTCATGTCCTTTACAGGGACATGGATGAAGCTGGAAACCGTCATTCTCAGCAAACTAACACAGGAACAGAAAACTAAACACCATATGTTCTCACTTATAAGTGGGAGCTGAACAATGAGAATGCATGGACACAGGGAAGGAAACATCACACACTGTGGCCCGTTATGGGGTAAGGGGATAGAGGAGGGACAGCATTAGGAGAAATACCTAATATAGATGATGGGTTGATGGGTGCAGCTTGGCACATGTATATCTACGTAACAAACATGCATGTTCTGCACATGTATCCCAGAAATTAAAGTATAATTAAAAAACAGAAAAACTTTTGCCAGCACCCAGTTTCTAGCAGTAATAAAATGAATATGTATTAAGCATAATGTTATCTGCTATATTTTTTAAAAATAATAAAAACATACACAAGTATATATTTACAATTCAATAATTAAAAAAAAGATAATTCACCAAAAATGGCAAAATATCTGAATAAACACTTGCCATATGAAGAAATAAATGGCCTACACATACATGAGCAGACACTCAACACCATTAGGATTATCATGGAAATTCTAAATAAAATTTTTAAATGCCACTACATACCCACCTGAATGCCTAAAATTAAAAAGATTGACAACATCAAATATTACCAAGGATATGAAACAACAGGAACTCTCACACATTGTTGGAAGGAAGGTAAAATGGTAATAATACTTTGAAAAAAAGGTCTCATGGTTACTTATAAACCTAAACATACACATATCAAAGGACTTTGCACATTCATGCCTAGGTATTCACCCAAGAAAATGAAAACTTATATCCAAAATTTATTTCCAAAATGTAGAAAGAGCCCAAGTATCCATCATTAGTGGAATACACAAACAAATCAAGGCTACATTTACTCATAGGAGCACTGTCCAGTAATAAAAAGGAATGAATTGATAAACACAACATGGGTGAATCACAAAAACATGCTGAATGAAAGAAGGCTTATATAAAAGAGTACTTACTATTTGATTACATTTATAGAAAGTTCTACAACAGACGATTCTCATCTGTGGTGAAAGACAAGCTCTACAACAGGCCATTCTAATCAATGATGAAAGAAAATCAGAATAGTGGTTGCCTCTTGGGTGGGAGTAAAGGGTTTGACCAAGGATATATAATAACCTTCTGGGATGATGATACTGTGCAAATTTTGAGACACGTTTAAAATACTCAGTGTATGCATTTGTCAAAATTTATCAAATGTCACCCTTAAGATCTGTGCATTTTGTTACATGTAAATTTTATCTCAAAACAAACACACAAACAAGGATAAGCAAATAATGAACTTCAGTTAATAACATGCATGTTGAAATACTGGGGGAAGAATACACTGATGTATGCAATTTACTTTCATGCATCAAAATCTGATGGATTGATAATGGATAAAGGGATGGAAAATGAATAAATGTGATTAAGTATAGTAAATAATTACAGAATATATGTAGAGGATATATAAGTTTCCATAGTAAAATTCTTTCCAACTTTTCTGAATTCTTGAAAAATTTCATAATAAAATGCTAGAAAAAATACAGAAATATCTATTATGATATTACACACTTTGTACCAAACATATAACATACTTTTCAAAAAATAAGGAATAGTTACAATTAGTAAACTGTATTAAGAAAGAAGATCCCAAATTCCAAAGGCAGAAATCACTGAACAACATATACACTTAAAATTAAGCAAACCTAATAGAAAAATAGTATACTTGGAAAGTATATATATACACACACACACACACACACACACACATATATATATATTTTTTTTTAGATGAAGTCTCACTCTTGTCACCCAGGCTGGAGTGCAATGGCACGATCTCAGCCTACTGCAACCTCCACTTCTCAGGTTCAAGCAATTCTCCTGCCTCAGCCTCCCAAGTAGCTGGGATTACAGGCACTTGCCACCATGCCTGGCTAATTTTTGTACTTTTAGTAGAGACAGGGTTTCACCATAATGGCCATGCTGGTCTCGAACTCCTGACCTCAGGCGATCTGCCCACCTCGGCCTCCCAAAGTGCTGGGATTACAGGCGTGAGCCACCACGCCCCACCCAGAAAGTATTTTTTAAAAATATTTCTAAATAACTCTTGGATTCAAAATAAAATCAATACCAATTATATGGAGATGAATAAAAACAAAAACACTCTCTACGAAAACACAATAAGATGGATAAAAGAAGAAATGAAGTCAAAGTGAAAACAAAATAGAAAACAAAAAGATCGAATCTATACATTTTAAAGCAATTTTTGGAAAGGACCAATAAAAAACCACCTCTGAAAAGTTTACTCAAAAAAAAAAAAAAACAACAGAAGAAATTTCTAATACTAGCAAGAAAAACCAAAGAAAAAAATATATTGAGAATTAAAGAAAATGTTAATGTGGATACACAGAATAGAAGTTGAAAATTATGCATTTTATTTAAAAAGTAATGGCAGTATATATATTCCAAAATAAGAACAATGGTGTTCCATCATGAATGGGCGGTGGATGTTGTCAAATAAGTTTTTTCTCTATCTAACGATATGTATGTGAGTTTTCTTATTTAGCCTGGTTATTTGATGGTTTTAAATTAGCATTTTATATGATTACATATTCTCTCTTAGCACATCAATTACAGTCATATGCTGTATAAGGATGTTTCACTGACAGACTGCATATATGACAGTGGTCCCAAAAGGTTATAATACTGTATTTTTAATGTATCTTTTCTATGTTTAGTTACGTTTAGATACACAAATATTTATCATTTTGTTACAATTGCCTATAGTATTCAGTACAGTAACATGGCATACAGGTTTGTAGCCTAAGAGCTATAGGCCATACCATATAGCTTAAGTGTATAGTAGGCTACACTATCTAGGTTTGTGTATGTATACTCTGATGTTCAAATAATGATGAAATTGCTTAAGGACACATTTCTCAGAACATATTTTCATTGTTAAATGATGTATGACTGTATATTTCTTATTTCTACTTTCATAGTTGCAAACTAAGTTTGCAGAACACATTTATAATTATTCCAAGCCCAGTTTCAAATAACACTATACTGCTTCACAGGTAGTGCTGTGAAGTACCTTATAATAACAAAATATTCCTCATTCTGCCTTCTTATCCCTTCTATCATTGCTGTCATTCATTTCACTTAGAAATAAATATACAGTCATCCCTTGGTATATGTGTGAGATTGGTTCCAGGACCCCCATGTAAAGCAAATTCTGCACATATTCAAGTCCTGCAGTGGGCCCCTTGGAATCTGCAAATATGAAAAGTCAGCCCTCCATATCCATGAGTTTTATATCCTGAGAATACTGTATTTTCAATCCCTGTTTGGTTGAAAACATCTGCACATCATTGGGCTTGGGTAGTTCAAACTGATGCTGTTTAAGGGTCAACACATAAGCATACATAATAGAAAACATTGTTGCTATTATTGTTTTGAACAAACTGTTATCTGTTAAATTAATAAGAAAAATATGTTATTTTATCTATGTTTATTCATTCTTCAAAATTCTTCCTTTTGTTATACAGATCTGAGTTTCTGACCTGTATCATTTAACTTCTCTCTAAAGAACTTCTTTTAACATTTCCTGCAAGGCAAGTCTAATAGCAACAAATTCCCTCAATTTAGTTTATCTGAAAAAGTTTTTATTTCTTCATTTTTGAAGTATAACTTTGCACAGTGCAGAATTTTAGGTTGGTGAGTTTTTTTCCTAATCTTTGCTCCCATATAGGTATGGTGCTTCTTTTCCCTTTGGTGTCTTTCAGGATTTTTCATTTCTCTTTGATTTACTGCAATTTGAATATGATAACACTCACAGGTAGAATTTTTTGTTTTTATTTTTTTGGGGAAGCATTTATCTTGCTTGGTGTTCTCCTATTCTCCAAACTTCCTGGATCTAGGATCTGGTGTCTGTCACTAATTTGGGGAAAATTCTCAGTCATCATTGTTTCAAATACTGCTTCTGTTCCTCCTCACTTTCTTTTCCCTTCTGATATCCCAACTACATGTATGTTATACCTTTTTGTAGTTGTCCCACGGTTTTAGATACTCTGTTCACTTTTTCCCCAGTCTTCTTTAAATTGCTTTTCACTTTTGGAAGTTACTATTCCTTTCATATAGTAACTTCCATATAGTATTCCTTGTCATATCCTCAAGTTGAAATTATTTCCTCAGGTATCTGGTCTACTAATGAGCCTGTCAACAGCAGTGTCCACTTCCGTTACCGTGTTTTTAAATTTTGGCATTTCTATTTTTATTGTTTCTTAGAATATTGGGCTGGGCACAATGGCTCTCACCTATAATCCCAGTGCCTTGGGAGGCTGAGGCAAGAGGACTGCTTGAGGCCAGGAGCTCAAGATCAGCCTGGACAACAATATAGTGAGATCTTGTCTCTTTAAAAAAACAAACAAACAAACAAAAAAAAAAAACCTGGGCATGGTGGCATGTGCCTGTAGTCCTAACTCCTCAGGAGGCTGAGTTGGGAGTTGCCTGAGCCCAGGTGGCTGAGGTTACAGTAAGCTATGATCATGCCACTGCACTTCAGCCTGGGCAACAGAACGAGATCTTTGATTAAAAGGTCTCACTTAAAAAAATTTTATCTCCCAGCTTATATTATCTATGTGTCATTGCATGTTGTCCACTTTTTCCATTAATGCCCTAGCATATTATTTATAGTTGTTTAAATTTCTGATCCAGTAATTCCAACATTTTTGCTGTATTTGACTCTGAACCTGATGCTAGTTCAGTCTCCTCAAATTGCATTTTTTGCCTTTTAGTATATCCTGTCAGTTTTTTGAAAGATGGACATGATGTACTGGGTAAATGGAACTATGGTAGTAAATAAGCCTTTAGTAAAATCATGGTAAGAGGTGAAAGCAGGGTAAATGTTCTATAATTCTATGATTAGATTTCACTCTTTTGGTGAGCCTATGCAGCTTGACTGTTACTTTAACCAGTGCTTCTCTTTTTTTCCCCCTTATGTGGAAGAGCATGGCTAATGAACGTTTGTTTAAGAGTTGGGTTTTCCCATTTGACCAGGTAGAATTGGCTATGATAAAACCCCAGAAGGTTAGACTCTGGTGAAATAGCTTTTTCTTTCCTGAGGGCAGGGCTTGGTAAGAACGGAATGCTCTGACATAGTTTAAAATAATTACTTTTCCCCTCCCATGATGCCACTGTGGTGCTCAGTGGCCTACTCTACAGAGGACCCCAAGAGACTCTGCAACTGAGAAAACCACTGCCAGCATAGCCCTGTGTGCCCACTCCCAGCTTTCAACATCACTGACCCCACAGTTTATGTCTTCCCAAACCCCAGCTGAGTCACCCACCATCCTCTACACCCTAATGTCATCCCAGCCAGCACCACCATGCATGTCCCTCAAGAAATCCAGCATGACTATCACACAAGTCCACAATCAGCCCCAGACCTCATGCAAAATAGAAAGTTTTCCTGAAAGATTAGGAACAAGGCAAGGATGCCTACTAACACCATTGCTATTGAGTACAGTTCTGGAACTCCTAACTGGAGCAATTAAGCAAGAAAAATAAATAAAATGCATCCAATTTGGGAAAGAAGTAAAATAACTGGATATGACAAAATCACACACAAAGAAAACCATAAAGTTTCCAGAAAAAAATCATGATAGTATTAATAAACAAATTCAGTAAAGTTAAAATCAACATACAAAAGTCACTAAGATTTCTATATATAAACAACAAACTATCTAAAAGGGAAATTGGAAAAACAATTCCATTTACATTAACAAGAAAAACAAAAAATTAGTAATTAAAAAGGTAAAAGACTTATACACTGAAAAGTATAAAACACTGATTAGGGAAATTTAAAAAGGCATAAATAAATGGACAGATACCCCATGTTCATGAATTGGAAGAATTAATATTGTTAAATTGACCATAATACCCGAAGTGATCTACATATTCAGTGCAACCCCTATAAAATTCCAAAACCATTTCTACAGAAATACAAATAACAATCCTAAAACGCAAATGGAACAATAGTCCCCAAATAGCTAAATCAATCTTGAGCAAAAAGAACAAAACTGGAGGCATCACACTTCCTGACTTTAAATTATATTACAAACTAATCAAAACAGTATGATAGTGGCATAAAAATAGACCTACAGACCAATAGAATAGAATAGAGAATTCATAAATAAGTCCACACATTCACAGTCAATTGATCTTTGACAAGTGCACCAAGAACATGCAATGGAGAAAGAACAGTCTCTTCAACATGGTGCTAGGAAAACAGAGTATCCTTATGCAAAAAAATGAAATTGAACACCAGTCTCATACAATATACAAAAATCTTAAAACATAAAAAATGTAAGATTCGAAACTATAAAAGTCTTAGAAGAAAACATAAGAAAAAAATGAAAAAGAAATTGATAAATTTCTGGACACATACAGCTTCTCAAGACTGAACAAGAAAGAAATTGAATCTGTGAACAAACCAATAATGAGTTCTGAAATTGAGACAGTAATAGCCTACCATCCAAAAAAAAAAAAAAAAAAAAAGCCCAGGACCAGAAGGATTCACAGCTGAAGTCTACCTGATGTACAAAGAAGAGCTGGTACTATTCCTACTGAAACTATTGCAAAAAACTGAGGAGGAGGGACTCTGCCTTAACAGATCCCATAAGGCCAGCATAATCTTGATGCCAAAACCTGGCAGATACAACAAAAAAAGAAAGCTTCAGGCAAACATCCATGATGAACACTGATGCAAAAATCCAAAATGAAATACTGGGTAAATGGAATCCAGTAGCACATCAAAAAGCTTATCCACCATGATCAAGTAGGCTTCAACCTCAGAATGCAAAGTTGGTTCAACAAAGCAAATCAATAAACATTATTCATCACATAAACAGAACTAAAGACAAAAACCACATGATTATCTCAATAGATGCAGAAATGGCTTTTGATAAAATTTAACATCCATTCATGTTAAAAACTCTCAATAAACTAGGTATTGAAGGAATATACCTCAAAATAATAAGAGCCATTTATAATAAACCCATAGTCAACATTGTATTAAACAGGCAAAACCTGGAAGCCTATCCCTTGAAAGCCGGCACAAGACAAGAATGCCCTCTCTCACCACTCCTATTCAACATCGTACTGGAAGTTCTGGCTAGGGCAATCAGGCAAGAGAAAGAAATAAAGGGTATTCAAATAGGAATAGAGGAGAAACTCAAACTATCCCTGTTTGCAGATGACACGATCCTGTATTTAGAAAATCCCAGTGTCAGCCCAAAAAGCTGCTGCTGCTTTTTTTTTTTTTTTTTTTTTTTTAAGACAGGGTTTCACTCTGGTTGCCCAGGCTGGAGTGCAGTAGTGCAATCTCGGCTCACTGCAGCCTCGACTTCCCAGGCTCAGGTGATTCTTCCACCTCAGCCTCCTGAGTAGCTAGAACTACAGGTGAAAGCCACGATGTCTGGCTAATTTTTTTGTATTTTTAGTAAAGACAGGGTTTTGCTATGTTGCCCAGGATGGTCTCGAACTGAACTCTAGCAATCCGCCTGTTGTGGCCTACCAGAGTGTTGTGATTACAGGCACGAACCACTGTGCCCAACCCTCCAAAAGTTTCTTGAGCTGAAAAACAGCTTCACCAAAGTCTCAGGATACAAACTCAATGTGCACAAATCACTGGTATTCCTATACACCAACAGTCAAGCTGACAGTCAAATCAGGAACTAACTCCCATTCCATATTGCCACAAAAAGAATAAAATACCTAGGAATACAGCTAACTAAGAGGTAAAATATCTCTACAAGGAAAACTGCAAGCCACTGCTCAAAGAAATCAGAGATGACGCAAAGAAATGGAAAAACACTCCATGCCCATCCATAGGAAGATTCAATATCATTAAAATGGCCATACTGCTCAAAGCAATTTATTCAATTCAAAGCTATTCCCATTAAACTACCATTGATATTCTTCACAGAACTAAAAAAAAAAAAAAGCAAGCTATTTTAAAATTCATATGGAACCAAAAAAGAGCCCAAGTAGCCAAGGTAATCCTAAGCAAAAAGAGTAACATTGGAGGCATCATGCTACCTGACTTCAAACTATACTACAGGGGTACAGTAACCAAAACAGCATGGTACTGGTATAATACAGATACACAGACCAATGGAACAGAATAGAGAGCCCAGAAATAAGGCCATACACCTACAACTATCTGATCTTCAACAAACCTGACAAAAGCAAGCAATGGGAAAAGGATTCCCTATTCAATAAATGGTGCAGGGATAACCGGCTAGCCATATGCAGAAGACTGAAACTGGACCTTTTCCTTATAGCATGTACAAAAATTAACTCAAGATGGATTACAGACTTAAATGTAAAACCCAAAAGTATAAAAACCCTAGAAGACAACCTAGACAATACCATTTGGGACATAGGCATGGGCAAAGATTTCATGACAAAGATACCAAAAGCACTTGCAACAAAAGCAAACATTGACAAATGGTATCTCATTAAACTAAAGGGCTTCTGAACAGCAAAAGAAACTATCAACAGGGTAAACAGACAAACTACAGAATGGGAGAAAATTCTTGAAAACTATACATCCCACAAAATATCTGGCATATATAGGGAACTCAAATTTACAAGGAAAAAAAACCCGATTAAAAAGTGGGCAAAGGACATAAACAGACACTTTTCTAAAGAAGATATACATATGGCCAAAAATCATACGAAAAAAAGCTCCACATGACTGATCACTAGAGAAATGCAAATCAAAACCATAATGAGATACCATGTCATACCAATTAAAATGGCTATGATTTAAAAGTCAAAAAATCAAAGATGCTTGCAAGGTTGCAGAGAAAAAGAAATGCTTACACACTGTTGGTGGGAGTGTAAATTAGTTCAGCCACTGTGGAAGACAGTGTGGTGATTCCTCAAAGGGCCTAAAGACACAAATACCATTCAACCCAGCAATCTCGTTACTGGATATATATCCAAAGGAATATAAATCATTCTATTATAAAGACATATGCACACACATATGTTCATCACCACACTATTCACAGTAACAAAGACATGGAATCAATTTAAATGCCCATGAATGATAGACTGGATAAAGAAAATGTGGTATGTATACACCATGGAATATAATACAGCCATAAAAAGGAATGAGATCATGTCCTATGCAGGGACATGGATGGTGCTGCAGGCCATTATCCTTAGCAAACTAACAAACAGGAAGAGAAAACCAAATATCCCATGTTCTCATTTATAAGTGGGAGCTAAAAGATAAGAACACATAGACACATAGAGGGGAACAACATACATTGGGGCCTGTTGGAGGATGGACGGTGGGAGGAGGGAGAAGACCAAGAAAAATAACTAAGGAGTACTAGGCTTAATACCTGGGTGATGAAATAGTCTGTACAACAAACCCCCACGACACAAGTTTACTACCTATGTAACAAACCTGCACTTGTAACCCTGAACTTAAAAGTGAAAAAACAAACAACAAAAACAAACAAACAAATGAAGACTCAATAGATTCACAAAGATAGATGTCATACAATGTGTATTCTCTGACCACAACAGGATGAAGTTAGAAATCTGTAACAAAAAAATCAACCTGAAAAATTCACAAATTTGTGAAAAATAACACATTTTTACACAACCAATGAATCACAAAAGTAGTCAAAGAAAAATCAGAAAATACAGACAAATGAAAATGAAAGCACAACATATCAAAATGTATGGGACACAGTGAAAGAAGGGGGACATTTATAAGCATTTACATTTAACAAAGTAGAAGAAGAAGAAAAATCTAAACCCAAAGCTTTATTATTTCCTTCAGAAAGAATAATAAAGATTAGTACAGGGATAAATGAAACAGAATTTTATAATAGAGAGAAAAATCAATGAAACCAACAGCTGGCTCTTCCATAAGACAATTAAACTGACACACCTTTAGCTAGATTGACTATGAAAAGAAACTAATTGCTAAATTCAGAAATGAAAGTGGGCACATTACTACTGATTCTACATACCTAAGAAGGATTCAAAGAGAGTACTATTAACAACTGTATGGCAATAAATTGGATAACCTACACAAAACAGACCACTTCCTAGAAACCCAAAATATGTCAAAATCTAATGATGAAGAAATATAAGATCTAAATGATATATAATTAAGTCGATTAGTAATCAAAATCTCTCATTAAAGAAAAGCCTTGGACTTGATGGATTCACTAGTGAATTCTACCAAGCACTTAAAGAAGATGTAATAGCACACTGAGTGGGGCAGATTGCTTGAGCCCAAGAGTTCGAAAGCAGCCTGGGCTACATGGTAAGACCCCATCCCTACAAAAAAATACAAAAATTATCCGAGTTGGTGGCACACTCCTGTAGTCCCAAGCTACTTGGGAGGCTGAAGTGGGAGGATCCCTTGAATCCAGGAGGCAGAGGTTACAGTGAGCTGAGATCGCGCCACTGCACTCCAGCTTGGCTACAGAGCAAGAGTTCATCTCAAAAACAAAAATGTGTGTATGTGTATATACATATATAGACACACACACAAATGAGGCCAGGCACGGTGGCTCATGCCTGTAATCCCAGCACTCTGGGACACCAAGGTAGGCGGATCACAAGGTCAGGAGATTGAGACCATCCTGGCTAACATGGTGAAACTCCATCTCTACTAAAAATACAAAAAATTAGCTGGGCGTGGTGGCACACACCTGTAATCCCAGCTACTTGAGAGGCTGAGGCAGGAGAATTGCTTGAACCCAGGAGCTGGGGGTTGCAGTGAGCTGAGATCCCACCATTGCACTCCAGCCTGAGCGACAGAGCGAGACTCTGTCTGAAAAAGAAAAGAATATACAAATGTCCAAAAAGCACATGAAAAGATGTCCAACACCACTAATTGTTAGGTAAATGCAATCCGAAACTAAAATGAGATACTATCTCAACTATATGGATGGCTACCATCAAAAAAAGCAGAAAATAACAAGTACTGATGAGGATGTGGAGATATTGTTACTCTTGTGCAGAGCTGATGAGAATGTAAAAAATGGTATAGCTACTGTGTGCTGGTTCCTCAAAATATTAATATCAAAAATAGATCTGCCATATCATCTAGCAATTCCACTTCTGGGTATATACAGAAAAGAATGAAAAGCAGGGACTCAAAGAGATATTTGTATACCCATGTTCACAGCAGCATTATTCATAATTGCTAAATAGCGGAAGCAATCCAAATGTCTAACGATAGATTAATGGATAAGCAACACATATAGTGGAGTATTATTCTGCCCTAGCAAGGATGAATATTCTTATTCTTGGTGCAACATGGATAAATCTTGAGGATATCATGATAAATGAAATAAGCCTATCACAAAAAGACAAATACTGTATATTTACACTTATATGAGTTACCCAGAGTAGTCAATATCATAATAATAGAAAGTAGAATGGTGGTTGCCAAGTGCTAGGAACAGGAGGTATGGGAAATTATTGTTTAATGGGTATAGTTTTAGTTTTGTAAGATAAAAATAGTTCTGGAGATGGATGATGTAATAGCTACACAACAATATGAATGTACTTAATATCACTAAACTGTATTAATAATGAGTAAGATAGTAAATTTTGCTATATGTATTTCATCACCATTTTAAAAAATGAAAAAAACATACATTGGTAGCCATCTATGTCTCCTAGATATAGTATAGATATGAAGTATTGATTACTTAGTTTGCTTTCCTTGTTGATATATACAGTTTTGGGGAAGATGTATACAGAAATTTGAATTTAAGTAGCATTACTATCCTTTAAGGCCTCTGATCATTTTAATGGAAAAAGCTCATACTGTATCAAAATTAAAAGTTTGCAATCATCATAAGCATTTCCTCACAGCATTAAAATGTCTATAAATATAATTTTTAAAAATCCAATTAAGTAGTTTGGAATTTCAAAAGTAAAACAAATTGGGCACTTTTAACTTCCTTTTCCTTATATTACCTGATCATATCCAATATTTTTTCCTACCGATGAATGATCTTGCTCATATTAAATTATACAAGGTATTTATATATAACATGAGCTCTGTATCATTTTTGTTGTAAATATTTCTACCCCTCTTTTTTCTTTATGGTATTTAACCAAGCATAAAGTTTTCACTTTGATAGAGTCAAATTCATCAGTCTTTTCTTCTCTGACTCCTGTGTCTAGAAGTTTATTTAGAAGGGACTTTGACATTTCCTCTGTTTTCTTCTAGTGCTTTTACAGTTTCATGTTTTTATCATTACATCTTTGATTAATCAGCAATTTAACTGCTAGAATAAGGAGTGAAAAGAGTATTCAACAACATTTACTGGCTAATCTTATCCTTTCCCTAATGACTTGGAATTCCACCTTTGTCATTGTATCAGTTATTACTTGCTGTGAAACAAACTGCCTCAAAACTCAGTGTCTTCAAACAACTATTTTCTCCGGGCAGTTTGATCTGGGCTCAGTTAGGTAATTCTTCTGGTCTCACCTAACGTAACCGGCTAGGTGCTAACTGGTCCTGGATGGCCTTGATCCCTTGTCTAGGGTTTTCAGAAGGGACAGCTGGGACAACTGAGCCTGTTCCTTCACGTGATTTCTCACTCACAAGGAGGCTGACCCAGGCTTCCTTACATGGCAGTTACCGAAGAATAAGAAAGTGCAGGTGAGAACAGAAACCATAGACCCATGAGGCTAAGGCTTGGAAGTCACATATCACTTCTACAGCTTTCAATGGGCTAAAACAAGTCACAGGTCCAGAAGTTCAAGAGGAAGGGAAACAGAGTCCACTTCTTGATAGGAGAAACAGCAAAGTTATACTGCAAAGGGGCATGTATTCAGAAAGGGCTCAACTTCTTCTGGCCATCTTTTGCAAATACTATATACCACAGTCATATATACTAAATTTCCTCAAGTATTTAGATGTATTTCTAGACTGTTTTAAAAATCTCTCCCAGCCGGGCGTTGACGGCTCATGCCTATAATCCCAGAACTTCGGGAGGCCAAGGCAGGCGGATCACTTGAGGTCAGGAGATCAAGACCAGTCTGGTCAACACTGGTGAAACCTCGTCTCTACTAAAAATACAAAAATTAGCTGGGTGTGGTGGCAGGCGCCTGTGATCCCAGCTACTAGGGAGGCTGAGGCACGAGAATCACTTGAACCCAGGAGGAAGAGGTTGAGACTCTTAGAGTGAGTCTCACTCTAAGACTCTTAGAGATAGAGTGAGACTCTGTCTTAAACAACAACAACAACAAAAACAACAACAACAAAAGAACACTCTTCCAACAATTTGCATTTTTATTCATGTGTGACTGCAGCTTTAAAATTTTATTAAATATCCATTAGCTGAGTCCTAACTCATATTCCTTCTTTCAAAAATTTTTCTTAGAAATTCTCAGACGTTTCTACATTCTCTTTAGAATGATTTTAGATCTATGAAAAAAAGGTTGCTATTTTATAGGAATTACATTACATTTGTAGGAATATTTATAGCAAACTTACTGTCCTGTGTCTTTTATCCAAGAATATGATCTGTCTTTCCATTTCCAAAAGTCTTTTATATCTCTTCTTAGCTTTTTAAGATTTTCTTTTAATAGATCCTTCACATTTTCTCTTAAGTTTACTCTTAAAGGTTGGGCATAGTGGCTCATGCCTATAATCCCAGCACTTTGGGAGGCTGAGGTGAGTGGACTGCCTGAGCGCAAGAGTTCGAGACCAAGCTGGGCAACGAGGTGAAACCCTGTCTCTACTAAAATACAAAAAATTAGCTGGGCATGGTGGCACAAATCTGTAGTCCCAGCTCCGTGGGAGGCTGAGGAATAAGAATTGCCTGAACCTGGGAGGTGTAGGTTGCAGTGAGCCTAGATCATGCCACTTCCCTCCAGACTGGGTAACAGAGCGAGACTCTTGTCTTCAAAAAAAAATATGTTAAGTTTTCTCTTAAATATTTTACTTCTTTTTATTGCTACTGTAAATATATTTATATTTTCTAAGTGGTTATTGCAAAGAAAGCTATTAATTTTTGTATGCTAGATATGCTGTTGTGTAGCTTCAGGCCAGTTACCCTCTCTAGAGCTTAGTTTCCCTAATTAACCTCAAAGAATTATTGTCAGGAATGAGTTAGCACACATAGAGTCTAGCATAAGGTAATGGCTCAGTAAATGTTACCTATTATTGTTATTATATTAATTTGGTAATCCACCATCCTACTGAATTGATTTCTCTTGTTGCTTCTACTAGTTTTTCACTCCATTCTCCTGGACTTTGTGATGTACAGTATCTTCATAATCTTGATAATTTTCTTACTTCTTTAATGTTTTATACGTATTTATTTTTTTATTGCAATGCCTAATACTTTCAGAACAATAATAAATAAAAGCAGTAAGCTGATGGGTATCTTTTGACAGGCAAGACTATTTCTAGTGTAAATGCAAATAATGGCTACATTAACATTCTATAGCATATGTACACCAACAAGTGGTTATGGATATTCCTCAACTTGGGGCACTTAAATTAAATTGTTTCTTGACTTTTTCACTGTTAAAGGTACCAGTAAAAGAGTCATCTATGCAAAATTAATGCAGGAACAGAAAACCAAACACCACATGTTCTCGCTTATAAAGGGGAGTTGAACAAGGAGAACACATAAACAGAGGGAGGGGAACAACACACGCTGGGGCCTGTCGAGGGGTGATGAGAGGAGGGAGAGCATTGAGACAAATAGCTAATGCATGCTGGGCTTAATACCTAGGTGATGGGTTGATAGGTGCAGCAAACCACCATGACACATGTTTACCTATGAAACAAACCTGCACATCCTGCACATGTACTGCAGAACTTAAAATAAATATTTTTTTAAAAGAGTCATCTATGTATATAAATATCTGAGCACATTTTGCACTATTTCACTGAGCAGTCTTAGATCTGAATAAGACTTTCTAAACTGCTAATGCACACTGCTTTTCAACAAGACCATACTAGTCTGTACTCCCTTCAATAGTGTTTGTGAGTACTTTTCTTACTGCAGCTCTACTGACAGTATTTTTAAGAGAAGCAAAATGATGATGCCTTTGTTTACCTAGCTATTGTTTAATTACATTTACACCTCAATGGTGAAGTCTAAAGTCTCATCTAAAATCTCGTGAGAATTGGCATTAGAGAACGCTAATTCTCTTTACGGACTGGCCTGCGGAACAATCCCTAAAGAGATCTCCTCAGAGCAAGCACCAGCACAGCCTTGCTTTGCCAGAACCTGATCTGTTAGAACAGGGATTCTCAACCTTGGCACTATTAACATTCCTCTCATCCCCGCTCGACAGGCCCCAGCATGTGTTGTTCCCCTCCCTCTGTTTATGTGTTCTCCTTGTTCAACTCCCCAAGTGTGAATACATAGGGTTTGGTTTTCTGTTCCTGCATTAATTTTGCACAGATGACTCTTTTACTGGTACTTTTCACAGTGAAAAAGTCACTGTTCTCTCTGTGAGGGTTGTCTTATACACTGAATAATATATAGCAGAATCCTAGGCCTCCACCCACATGATGCTAGCAGCCTCAAGTTGTGCTCACAAGAACTGTGCCCAGGCGCGGCCAAATATCCTCAGCAAACTCTCCTCTAGTTGGATACTACTGTGTTAACACAATGTTGTTCTAGAAATCAGAAACAAAGAACCTAATTACAGACATAACATGATGGTTGAGATACACTTCTGTTACAGGCATAGACTGAAGAAAAGGAGAACTAAAATGTGGAATACTCACTTTGCTTTATAAGGTGAATCAGATCCAGAATTTTTGGTTTCCATTAAACTCTCATATTCCTTAGCCCTGAAGAGAAAAAAGGTTTTAACACAGTTATTTCACTGCTAATTTTTATAATAAAGCAAAATGTTGGCTGTATTTTTCCCCTATTAAATTTAACACTCAGCCTATTAAATTTGGTGACTGAAGTGGCTGACTACCTATGTACCTCAAGAGTTATACAATGAAAAGATAAATACAGGTAAAGAATAATACAAAAAACAGTCATTTAATTTTAGAAATAACTAAAAAGGCAGTGGAAATAACTTGACCAGATTCTCAAAGATTTGTTTTGTTTTTGTTTTTTATACTGACTAAATACCAAAGGTTCAGAAAATTTGAGATACTTCTCTGCCCCTTTCTAACTAGGCTCCAGCTTGCCTAAACTAGTAGGTGACAGTCATCAAGCTGGTCACTTATCTAAGATAGTTCTCACTATAGCAATCCATTAATGTTGACTTAATTTGTATACTTCTCTTTTTGGAGAAAAAAAAGAGGAAAATGTCAATTTAAATGTTAACTGCTCATCCAAAGGATCCTGTTGTCAAAGAATTCATCCAGTGATCTATGAAAAAATTACCCACAACGTAAAACAATCTAGAGAGTAATGACAGGTGAAAAAAAAATACTCCTACCTAAAAAAGTGAGAACGATGCAAATTACAATAGCTTTAATGAGGAAAAAAGCAAACTAGACAGGTGATTCTTTGGAATAAAGAAATATCTAAATTGGAATAAAATATGAAATTACACATTTTTTCAACTAAAGTATGCTCATTGCCATCAGCCTAAATATTACGATATTTATAAATATAAAGATTTTTACAAATATAAACATTTTGCATGTCAAAATGGAGAAATAACTACTTGATAGCTGCAAGTAATTGTGACCTCATCTGAAAGGTGGGAAAAGTAACAATTATGCATGCTGGAGTATGTTCCAAGCATTGTGCTGACTATTGTACATTCAACAGTATCACAAGTATCTAAAAATTCAACATGGTATTATCCCTATGATATGATTTAGATATTTGTCCCCTGCACATCTCATGTAGAAATGTGATCCCCAATGTTGGAGGTGGGGTCCAGTGAAAGGTGGCTGGATCACAAGGGTGGATCTCTCATGAATAGCGAGGTATCCTCCTTACAGGAATGAATAATAATGAGTTCATATGACATCCAATTGTTTAAGAGTGTGGCATCTCACCCTGTGAGCATTTTTGTATGTCTCTTGGTTGACTGTACGTCTTCTTTTGAGAAGTGTCTGTTCATGTCCTTTGCCCACCTTTCAATGGCTTTATTTGTTTTTTGCTTATTCAATTGTCTAAGTTCCTTATAGATTCTGGATATTAAACCTTTGGATGCATAGTTTCTGAAATATTTTCTCCCATTCTGTAGGTTATCTGTTCACTCTGTTGACAGTTTCTTTTGCTGTGCAGAAGCTCTTTAATTAGGTCTCGCTTGTCAGTTTCTGTGTTTATTGCAATTGCTTTTGAGGACTTAGTCATAACTTCATTGCCAAGGCCACTGTCCAGAATGGTATTCCCTAGGCTTTCCTCTAGGAATTTTATAGTTTAGAGGTCTTACCTTTAAATCTTTCATTCATCTTGAGTTAACTTTTGTATATGATGAAATGTAGGGGTCTAATTTATTTATTCTGCATATGGCTAGCCAGTTATTTCAGCACCATTTATTAAATAAAGAGTCCTTTCTTCATTGCTTATTTTTGTCAACTTTACCAAAGATCAGATGGCTATAGATGTGCTGCATTATTTCTGGGTTCTCTATTCTGTTCCACTGGTCTTAAGTGTCTGGTTTTGTACCAGTACCATGTGCTGTCTTGGTTACTGTAGACTTATAGTATAGTTTGAAATTGGGTAATGTAATGCCTCCTGTTTTGCTCTTTTTGCTTAGGATTGCTTTGGCTCTTCAGGCTCTTTTATGGCTCCATATGCATTTTAGAATAGCTTTTCATAATTTTGTAAAAAATGATATTGATAAACAAAGACCATATGATCATCTCAATAGATGCAGAAGCAGCTTTCAATAAAATCCAACATCCCTTCATGATAAAAAAAAAAAAAAAAAAAAAAAAAAAAAACCAACCCTCAACAGACTAAGAATTGAAGGAACATACCTCAAAATAATAAAAGTCATCTATGGCAACCCCATAGCCAATCCCATAGTGGATGAGCAAAAGCTGGAAGCATTTCCCTGAAGAACAGGAACATGACAAGGATGTCCACTCTCACCAATCCTACATATTGCAAGTCCTAGCCAGAGTAATCATCAAGAGAAATAAAAGGCATTCAAACAGGAAAATAAGTTAAATTATCTCTCTTCACTGACAATATGATTCTATACCTAGAAAACTCTAAAGACTCTGCCAAAAGGCTCCTAGAACTGATAAGACGACTTCAGTGAAGTTTCAGGATACAAAATCAATGTACAAAAATCAGTAGCATTTCTATACAACAATAACATTGAAGGTGAGAGCCGAATCAAGAATACAATCCCATTTACAATGGCCACACATACACAAAAATAAGATACCTAAGAATACATTTAAACCAAGGAAGTGAAAGATCTCTAGAACGAGGACTATAAAAGATTACTGAAATAAATCATATATGATACAAATAAATGAAAAAACATTCCATATGGGCTCATGGATTGGAAGAATCAATATCATTAAAATGGCTGCCCAAAGTAACCTGTAGATTCAATACTATTCCTATCAAGTTACCTTTCATTTTTTCTTCACCTTCTGGGACACTGCAAATTTGAGTATTTTGTGACCTTATGATGTTGCATATGTCACATACGCTGTTTTTCAGTTGTAAACAGCATCAGTGGTATATGTGATTTCCTCAGTGACTTATGGCAGGGTTGTTAGTGAAGGTTCTGGTGAAGTTTTGCTGGGGATGGGGACACCTCAAGTCCCAGTAGTGGCAGCAGGGGGCCAAATGTACTTGTTCTTAGGCTCCACAATGACAAACACTGATACCAGTGTTAGCAGGTCCAGGTGAGCAGGTCCAGGCAGCTTGCTCTGGTGACAGGGGTGGCAACAATGGGCTAGTGAGGAAGGTGGGTTCTGGGGCCATGGTATGGGTAATGGCAGTAGCATTGGCATGAATAACCTCTGGATCCCAAGTAATTCACACTCATGTTGTTGGTGGTAGCCTTCATGGGCTGGCAGTCTAGTCCCCAGGCTTGCAGGTGGATGAATCCCCACCTGCAATGACAGGTTGGATGGGCTTTCCCTTAATCCCCCAGAATGAATACTCAGGTACCAATAATGGCGAACTGGGCTGGGCAGTCCCCAGGCCTCTGAGTAACATGCTTGGTTACTGGGGGTGTGGAGATGAGCTGGGTGGATCTGTTGTCAGGCACTCTGGTGGTATGTGTAGGTGCTAGCTTTGGTAGGCTGGCATGGGGTAATACTCAGGACTAACGCAGAATGCTTGGGTGAGCATGGCAGTGGCTGCACTGCAGCCCCACTACTAGGGAGAGTGAAGTTGCTCTCAGTAGCAGCACCCATATGCAGGCAGCTGGGAAGCATGCACATTGCTTGTGCATTGGCCCCAGGTTCAGCGGCCCACAGCGGTGGCTGCTGTTGGCAGGGAAGTTCATTCTCGGACGTATGAAGATGTTACAGTGTCCTCACCGCTAGGGGCAGTAGAGTCTTTGCCAATGGCTCTTACTTCATCCCTGGAGGCAGAGGCCAACTGTGGTGCTGGCAGGGGGTGGGGAATGTCAGCAGGGTTTGAGTTATGGAAATGCAGAAGCTGTTGGATCCCTGGGCAGAATGTAGCTCTGGTAGGAGCCGGACTGTGATTGTGGCACCTTTCTGTAGCTGCTCAGGGCTCAGGGGTATGTGAGGCCCAAGCATGGACTCCCTCTCTGGAACAATACCTTTATGTGGTCTCCAAGTAGGTTCTTATGTTAGTTGCAGGGGCTTTCCCATGGCTGGATGCAGGAGTCCGCGGTGGGAATATAGACTGTTGTGGATCACGCACTTCCTTTCCCCATACTGGGGAGCCTCTGCAGGCTCCCAGCTGAACAGGCTACCTCACTTTCCTCTCCTATCTTGCTTTAGGTCAGAGGTGTCCAATCTTTTGGCTTCCCTGGCCACAGTGGAAGAAGAAGAACTGCTTTGGGCCACACATAGAATACACTGACAGTAACGATAGCTGATGAGCTTTAAAAAAAAAAAATCACAAAAAAAATCTCATAATGCTTTAAGAAAGTTTGCGAATTTGTGTTTGGCCGCACTCAAAGCCATCCCGGGCCACATGTGGCCTGCAGGATGTGCATTGCACAAGCTTGCTTTAGGTGTCTCCTGTCACTTCGCAGTTGAATGCCAGTATTCTCGGATGATCTGTTCAAAGTGTGATTATCTACTCACTATTTTGGTTCTTTGTCGTGGAGGAGGCACACACTAGATGCCTCTAGTCAACCATCCGGAAGCACCTCCCATTTGATTCACTTTTAGCATTCAATTAAATATTTATTTCCAGAGTTTTGACTCTTCATAAACTATAGTATGGGGGGGATACAAAGAGGTATATACATAATGAGAATATTCAAGAAACTTAGTCTGCAGAAGGAAGAAGATGACATAACAGCATAGAAAGATACATAATTCCAGCCACGTTCGGTGGCTTACGACTGTAATCCTAGCACTTTGAGAGGCTGAGGCAGGTGGATCACTTGAGGTCAGGAGTTCGAGACCAGCCTGGCCAATGTGGCAAAGCCCTGTCTCTACTAAAAATACAAAAATTAGCTGGGTGTGTGGCGCGTGCCTGTAATCCCAGCTAATTAGGTGGCTGAAACATGAGAATCATTTGAACCTGGGAGGTGGAGGTTGCAATGAGCCAAGAATTACGGCACTGCACTCCAGCCTGGATAACAGAGAGAGACTCTGTCTCAAACAAAACAAACAAACAAACAAAAACATAATTCCATGGGGTAGAGTAAGTGACAGGTAAGTAATATGATATGCTCATTTCCAGCTAAGTTTCCTGAAGGAAATGGAATGTGTACTCTCTTGAAAGTCAGAGGGTCTCTGAATACAAAAGAAATGGCATTACTACCAGAGAAAACTGAGTAAACAATGCTGAACATAAGGAAAAATACAAGTTATGCTTAGAACATTGTGGAGACCCATTTGGTCAGAGCAAAAGATTAAAATGTGAGAATAGCAAGAGATAAGGTTGAAAGAATCCTTTCAGATATACTGCCACAATTACAATCTGATGATTTGCTTTTTAGATGATTGTCTACTTTGGTAAGATTTAAAATTTTATTGGTGTAGTGTTGTACACTGCATTTACTCATTATTAATCTCAGTATCATCTTGGTTATACTCCCTCTCAGTCATAATGTGGGATATATGTACGCTCCATTTTATTTTTTATTAGCTTTTCTGCAGGCTATTTTACAAATCTTCTTAAGAAATTAAATCTCTATTTTTTTATCTTTATAAAAAATAGTATATTGTAAGTGTCACATGTGTATCTGTTAAATAAAACTAAGTAAATCCATCTATCTTGTTTTCCATGGGGGTGATAACAATATCGTTCTAGCTCCTTGAGTTATTTACATCATTTCTACATCAACTGACAACAAAATCATTTAAAGCAAAAGTTTCATTCTGAGCAAAGCTTTGGTAACATCCTGTAAGTTTCATACTGTCATAAATTTCAAATAATCTATAGTTTTCACTTTGATTTACTCCTAACAATTCATATTGAAAATGTTTTCTTTTTGTCACCCTTGCTTCCAAAAAAATGTTTTATTCTATGATTTGAAAAAAATTTGGTCAGTTTCATGGAGATATGATTTCCATACAATAAAAATTTTTAAATTTGTGTATAATTCAATGAGTTTTCACTATTATGTACCCCAGTATAACCAAAATCACAATCATGATATGAAAGATTTCCACTACACCACAAAGTTCTCTTTTGTCTCTTTCTAGTCAATCTCTTCCCCTACTTCTTGCTCCTAGAAATCAGCCATCTGTTTTCTACCAGTAAGGCTTTCTAGAATATACAATTATTACAACCATACACCATATTGTCTCTAAATTAATTCATTTAGCATAAAGCTCTTGCCATTCATTTAAACTGTTGAATGTATCACTAGTTCATTTCTTTTAATTGCTTAATAATGTTCAACTGTTCGAACAGGCGACATACAGAATGGGAGAAAATTTTTGCAATCTACTCATCTGACAAAGGGCTAATACCCAGAATCTAAAGAACTCAAATAAACTTACAAGAAAAAAAACAACTCCATCAAAAAGTGGGCAAAGGATATGAACAGATACTTCTTAAAAGAAGACATTTATGCAGCCAACAGACCCATGAAAACATGCTCATCATCACTGGCCATCAGAGAAATGCAAATCAAAACCACAGTGAGATACCATCTCACACCAGTTAGAATGGCCATCATTAAAATGTCAGGAAACAACAGGTGCTGGAGAGGATGCGGAGAAACAGGAACACTTTTACATTGTTGGTGGGACTGTAAACTAGTTCAACCACTGTGGAAGACAGTGTGGCAATTCCTCAAGAATCTAGAACTAGAAATACCATTTGACCCAGCCATCCCATTACTGGGTATATACCCAAAGGATTATAAATCATGCTGCTATAAAGACACATGCACACATATGTTTATTGTGGCACTATTCACAATAGCAAAGACTTGGAACCAACCCAAATGTCCATTGATGATAGATGGATTAAGAAACTGTGGCACATATACACCATGGAATACTATGCAGCCATAAAAAAAAGATGAGTTCATGTCCTTTGTAAGGACTTGGATTCAGCGGGAAACCATCATTCTCAGCAAACTATTGCAAGGACAAAAAAAACAAACACTACATGTTCTCACTCATAGATGGAAATTGAACAATGAGACTACTTGGACACAGGAAGGGGAACATCACACACCAGGGCCTGTCATGGGGTGGGGGGAGCGGGGAGGGTTAGCATTAGGAGATATACCTAATGTAAATGACGAGTTAATGGGTGCAGCACGCCAACATGGCACATGTATACATATGTAACAAACCTGCACATTATGCACACGTACCCTAGAACTTAAAGTATAATAAAAAAAGATTATAATTTCCCTCACTATTTATCCAGTGAAACAAGTAAACAAAGAGACAACATAGCACACAAAAAAATAATGTTCCACTGTTCAGACACCTGAAAATTTGTTTATCCACTCACAAGTTAGACATTTCACTTTTTTCCAGATTAGGATTACTATGAATAAAGCTACTATGAAAATTTGCAGACAAGTCCTTGGGTGAAAAATGTTTTCATTTGTCACAGATAAATTACCTAGGAGTGGGTCATGTAATAAGCATGTACTTAACTTTAAATGACCAAAGTATTTTCTGAACTTTAAATGACCAAAGTATTTTCTGAAGTAATCATTCCAATTTGCATTTCTAACAGTAAAGTATGAAAGTTACAGTTGCTTTAGTCCTGGCCAATACTTGGTTTGGCCAATCTTTTTAATTTTAGAAATTCCTGTGGGTGTATAGTGGTATCTCACTGTGGTTTAATTTGCAATTTCCTAATAATGATTTAAACAACCTACTATGTGGGTATTTGCTGTTCGTACATCTTCTCTAGCTAAGTGTATTCCAATTTTTTGCTGTGTTAAAATCATTGTTCATTTTCAGAGGTGGTGGTGAGGTGGGGCTTTGATCTATTGTAATAAATTTCTAGTTTTATTGATTTATGCACAATGAATATATAATTTCCATTTCAGAATTAGAGGAATTAGAATTCTTGGTCTTTTGTGTTTTGTTGTTTGTTCATGTTTTATAAATGTTCCATGGAAATGTATTTTTTAAAATACGTATGGTCTACTGGCAGACATCAAAGCTTGGCAATAAACACCTGGACATATTTCTGGACTCTCAATTCTAATGGACTAGAATATAATAGAATATAGATTAATAATTTATATGTCTATCCTTATGTTAAGGTAACAGTTAATTACTATAGGTTTGTAATAAGTTTTGAAATTGAGTAATTCAGTCCTCTTTGTTCTTCTTTTTCAAGATTGTTTTGGCTACTAGGAGGTCTCTTGTAATTCTATGTAATTTTTTTTTTTAAATTTTAAGCTCTGGGGTACATGTGTACGATGTGCAGGTTTGTTACATTGGTAAATGTGTGCCATGGTGGTTTCATGCACCTATCAATCCATCACCTAGGTATTAAACCCAGCATGCATTAGCTATTTCTCCTAATGCTCTCCCACCCCAAACCACACCCTCTGACAGGCCCCAGTGTGTGTTGCTCCCCTCCCTGTGTCCATGTGTTCTCATTGTTCAGCTCCCACTTATAACTGAGAGCATGTGGTATTTGGTTTTCTGTTCCTGTGTTAGTTTGCTGAGGATAATGGCTTCCAGGTCCATCCATGTCCCAGGAAAGAGCATGATCTCATTCCTTTTTATGGCTGCATAGTATTCATTCCATGGTGTATATGTCCCACATTTTCTTTATCCAGTTTATCACTGATGGGTATTTGGTTTGATTCCATGTCTTTTTTATTGTGAATAGTGCTGTAATGAACATATGCATGCATGTACCTTTGTAACAGAATGATTTTTATTCCTTTGGGTATATACCCAATAATGAGATTGCTGGGTAAAATGGTATTTCTGGTGCTAGATCTTTAAGAAATCACCACAGTCTTCCACAATGGTTGAACTAATTTGCATTTCCACCAACAATGTAAAAGCGTTCCTATTTCTCTACAACCTCATTAGCCTCTGTTGCTTCTTGACTTTTTAATAATTGCCATTCTGATATGAATCTCATTGTGGTTTTGATTTGCATTTCTCTAATGATCAATGACGTTGAGCTTTTCTTCATAGGTTTGTTGGCTGCATGAATGTCTTCTTTTGAGAAGTGTCTGCTTATGTCCTTGGCCCACTTTTTAATGGGGTTGTTTTTATTTCTTGTAGATTCTAGATATTAGGCCTTTATCAGATGCATAGATTGCAAAAATGTTCTCCTACTCTGTAGGTTGCCTCTTTGCTCTGATAGTTTATTTTGCTGTGCAGAGGCTCTTTAGTTTAATTCGATCTCATTTGTCAATTTTTTCTTCTGTTGCACTTGCTTTTTCCAATTTCGTCATGTTTTGCCCATGCCTATGTCCCGAATGGTACCACCCTGGTTGTCTTCCAGAGTTTTTATAGTTTTGGGTTTTACATTTAAGTCTTTAATTTTTGTATATGGTATAAGGAAAAGGTCCAGTTTCAATCTTCTGCATATGGCTAGCCAATTATTCCATCACTATTCATTGAATCGGGAATCCTTTTCCCATTGCTTTTGTCATGTTTGTCAAAGATCAGATAGTTGTAGGTGTGTGGCCTTATTTCTGGGCTCTCTATTCTGTTCCATTGGTCAAGGCGTCTGTTTATGTACCAGTACCACACTGTTTTCGTTACTGTAGCCCTGTAATATAGTTTGAAGTTGGGTAGTGTGATGTCTCCAGCTTTGTTCTTTTAGCTTATGATTGTCTTGGCTATACAAGCTTTTTGGATCCATATGAATTTTAAAATATTTTATTCTAATTCTGTGACAAATGTCAATGATATTTTAATGGGAATAGCATTGAAATTACAAATTACTTTGAGTACTATGGCCATTTGAACAATACTGATTCTTCCTATTTGTGAGCGTTGAATGTTTTTCCATTTGTTTGTGTCTGCTCTGATTTCCTTGAGCAGTGGTCTGTAGTTATCCTTGAAGAGGTCCTTCACTTCCCTTGTTAGCTGTATTCCTAGGTATTTTATTCTCTTTGGAGAAATTGAGAGTTGCAGTTCATCCATGATTTGGCTCTCTGCTTGCCTAATGTTGGTGTATAGGAATGCTTATGACTTTTGCATATTGATTTTGTATCCTGAGACTTTGCTGACATTGCTTATCAGCTTAAGAAGCTTTTGGGCTGAGACAATGGGGTTTTCTAGATATAGGATCATGTCATCTGCAAACTAAGACACTCTGACTTCCTCTCTTCCTATTTGAATACACTTTATTTCTTTCTCTTGCCTGACGGCTCTGGCCGGAACTTCTAAAACTATGTGGAATAGGAGTGGTGAGAGAAGGCATCCTTGTCTTGGGCCAATTTTCAAGTGGAATGCTTCTAGCTTCTGCCCATTCAGTATGATATTGGCTGTGGGTATGTCATAAATGGTTCTTATTATTATGAAGTATGTTCCTTCAATACTTAGTTTATTGAGAGTTTTTGACATGAAGGAATGTTGAATTTTATCAAAGGCCTTTTCTGCATCTATTGAGATAATCATGTGGTTTTTGTCTTTAGATCTGTTTATGTGATGAATTATGTTTATTGATTTGCATATGTTGAAGCAGTCTTGCATCCCAGGGATGAAGTCAACTTGATCGTGGTGGATAAGCTTTTTCATGTGCTGCTGTATTCAGTTTGCCAGTATTTATTGAGAATAATCATTGCATTGGTGTTCATCAGCAATATTGGCTGAAGTTTTCTTTTTTTGTTGTATCTGTGCCAGGTTTTGGTATAAGGATGGTACTGGCCTCATAGAATGAGTTAGGGAGGAGTCCCTCCCTTTCAATTTTTTGGAATAGTTTCAATAGGAATAGTACCAGTTCTTCTTTGTACTTCTAGTAGAATTCAGCTATAAATCCATCTGGTCTTGGGTTTTTTTGTTTGTTTGTTTGGTTGGTAGGCTATTTATCACCTGCCTCAATTTCAGAACTTATTTGTCTATTTAGGGACTCAACTTCTTCCTGGTTCAGCCTTCAGAGGGCGTTTGTGTCCAGGAATTTATCCATTACTTCTAGATTTTGTAGTTTATTTGCATAGAGGTATTTATAGTATTCTCTGATGGTGGGGTCTACACAGTATATAGAACCGTGGAAACACAGTATTCTCTATTTCTGTGGGGTCACTGGTGATATCCCATTTATCATTTTTTATTGTGTCTATTTGATTCTTCTCTATTTTCTTCTTTATTCATCTAGCTATCTATCTACCTACTTCATCGGTTTTTCCAAAAAACCAGCCCCTGATTCACTGATTTTTTTGAAGGATTTTTTTGCATCTCTGTCTCCTTCAGTTCTGCTCTGAGTTTAGTCATTTCTTTTCTTCTCCTAGCTTTGGGGTTTGTTTGCTCTTGGTTCTCTAGTTCTTTTCGTTGTGATGTTAGGGTGTTGATTTGAGATCTTTCTAGCTTTTTGATGTGAGTATTTAGCATTATAAATTTCCCTCTTAACACTGGTTTAGCTGTGTCCCAGAGATTCTGGCACGTTGTCTCTTTGTTCTCATTGGTTTCAAAGAATTTCTTAATTTCTGCCTTAATTTCATTATTTACCCAGCAGTCATTCAGGAGCAGGTTGTTCAATTTCCATGAAGCCATGTGGTTTTCAGTCAGTTTCTTAATCTTGAGTTCTAATTTGATTGCGCTGTGGTCTGAGAGACTGTTATTATTTCAGTTCTTTTGCATTTGCTGAAGAGTGATTTACTTCCAATTATGTGATCAATTTTACAGTAAGTGCAATGAGGCACCAAGAAGAATGTATATTCTGTTGTTTTGGGGTAGAGAATTCTGTAGATATCTATCAGGTCCACTTGATCGAGAGCTGAGTTCAACTCCTGAACATTTTTGTTAATTTTCTGTCTTGATGATCTAATATTGACAGTGGAGTGCCAAAGTCGCCCACTATTATTGTGTGGGACTCTAAGTCTCTTTGTAGGTCTCTAAGAACTTGTTTTATGAATTTGGGTACTCCTATACTGGGTGCATAGACATTTAGGACAGTTAGCTCTTCTTGTGGAATTGACTCATTTATCATTACGTAATGCCCTTGTCTTTTTTGATTTTTGTTGGTTTAAAGTCTGTTTTGTCAGAAACTAAGATTGCAACCCCTGCTTTTTTGTTTTCCATTTGCTTGGTAAATTTTCCTCCATTCTTTTATTTTCAGTCTATGTGTGTCTTTGCATGTGAGATGGAGCTCTTGAATGCAGCACACTGATGAATCTTGACTCTTTATGAAGCTTGCCCTTCTGCGTCTTTTAATTTGGGCATTTAGCCCATTTACATTTAAGGTCAATATTGTTACATGTGGATTTTATCCCGTCATCATGATGCTTGCTGGCTATTTTGCAGACTTCTTTATGTAGTCGCTTCATGTCACTGGTCTGTGTACATCAGCATGTTTTTGTAGTGGCTGGTAATGTTTTTTCCTTTCGAAATTTAGTGCTTCCTTCAGGAGCTCCTGCAAGGCAGGCCTGGTGGTGACAAATTCCTTCAGCATTTGCTTGTCTGAAAAAGATTTTACTTCTCCTTCACTAATGAAGTGTAGTTTGGCCGGATATGAAATTTTAGGTTGGATGTTCTTTAAGAATGATGAACACTGACCACCAGTCTCTTCTGGTTTGTAGAATTTCTGCTGAGATGTCTGCTTTTAGTCTCATGGGCTTCCCTTTATAGGTGACTTGGCCTTTCTCTCTGGCTGCCCTTAACATATTTTCCTTTACTTTGACCTTGAAGGAGAATGTGATAGATTATGCATCTTGGGGTTGATCTTCTTGTGAAGCATCTTACTGGGGTTCTCTGGTTTTCATGAATTTGAATGTTGGCCTGTCTTGCTAGGTTGGAGTTCTCCAGGATGATATCCTAAAGTGTGTTTTCCAACTTGTTTCCATTCTCCCCATCTCTTTCAGTTATCCCTATCAGTCACAGGTTTGGCCTTTTAACATAATCCCAGAGTTCTCAGAGGTTTTGTTCATTCCTTTTTTTTCTTTATTCTCTAATCTTGTCTGCATGCCTTATTTCAGGAGGACAGTCTTCAAGTTCTGATATCCTTTCTTCCCCTTGATCTATTTGGTGATTGATACTTGTGTTTGCATTGTGACATTCTCATGTTGTGTTTTTCAGCTCCATCAGGTCATTTACGTTCCTCTCTAAACTGGTTATTCTGGGTAACAGCCTCTGTAATGTTTGTTTGTTTGTTTTTTGAGACAGAGTCTCACTCTGTCGCCCAGGCTGGAGTGCAGTGGTACAATCTCAGCTCACTGCAACCTCCACCTCCTGGGTTCAAGCAATTCTCCCGCCTCAGCCTCCCGAGTAGCTGGGACTACAGGTGCCTGCCACCACACCTGGCTAATTTTTGTATTTTTAGTAGAGATGGGGTTTCAGTGTTAGCCAGATAGTCTCAATTTTCTGACCTTGTGATCCACCCACCTCGGTCTCCCACAGTGCTGGGATTACAGGCATGAACCACTATACCCGGCCAGCTCTTGTAATGTTTTACCGTGATTCTTAGCTTCTTTGCAATGAGTTAGAACATACTCCTTTAGCTCAGCAAAGTTCATTATTACTGATCTTCTGAAGCCTACTTCTGTCAATTCATCTGTCTCAGTTTCAGCCCAGTTCTGTGCCCTTGCTGGAGATGTGTTATGATCATTTGGAGAAGAGGCACTCTGGCTTTTTGAGTTTTCAGCATTTTTGCATTGATTCATTCTCATTTTCATGGCTTTATCTACCTGTGACCTTTGAGGCTGCTTTTTTTTTTTTTTTATTATACTTTAAGTTCTAGGGTACATGTGCATAATGTGCAGGTTTGTTACATATGTATACTTGTGCCATGTTGCTGTGCTGCACCCATCAACTCGTCAGCACCCATCAACTCGTCATTTACATCAGGTATAACTCCCAATGCAATCCCTCCCCCCTCCCCCCTCCTCATGATAGGCCCCGGTGTGTGATGTTCTCCTTCCTGAGTCCAAGTGATCTCATTGTTCAGTTCCCACCTATGAGTGAGAACATGTGGTGTTTGGTTTTCTGTTCTTGTGATAGTTTGCTAAGAATGATGGTTTCCAGCTGCATCCATGTCCCTACAAAGGACACAAACTCATCCTTTTTTATGGCTGCATAGTATTCCATGGTGTTCAACCATTATGGAAAACAGTATGGCGATTCCTAAAGGATCTAGAACTAGATGTACCATATGATCCAGCCATCCCATTACTGGGTATATACCCAAAGGATTATGAATCATGCTGCTATAAAGACACATGCACACGTATGTTTATTGCGGCACTATTCACAATAGCAAAGACTTGGAATCAACCCAAATGTCCATCAGTGACAGACTGGATTTTTTTTTTTTTTTTTTTTTTTTTGAGATGGAATCTTGCTCTGTCACCCAGGCTGGAGTGCAGTGGTGCAATCTCAGCTCACTGCAACCTCTGCCTCCCAGGTTCCAGCGATTCTCCTGTCTCAGCCTCCTAGGTAGCTGGGATTGCAGGGACGTGCCACCACACCCAGCTCAATTTTGTATTTTTAATAGACACAGGGTTTTACCACATTGGCCAGGCTGGTCTTGAACTCCTGACCTCAGGTGATCCGCCTGCCTTGGCCTCCCAAAGTGCTGGCTGGGATTACAGACATGAGCCAACGTGCCCAGCCTGCTGCTGACCTTTAAATGGAGTTTTTGTGGGGTCTTTTTCATTGATGTTGTTGTTGCTCTTGCTTTCTATTTTTCTTTTCATAGTCAGGTCCCCCTTCTGTAGGGCTGCTGCCGTTTGCTGGGGATCTACTCCAGACCCTATTTCCCTGGGTCCCTCCTGCTCCTGGATATATCACCAGTGGATGCTGCAGAACAACAAAGATGGCAGCCTGCTCCTTCCTCTGGGAGCTCTGACCCAGAGAGGCACCAACCTGACGCCAGCTGGAACACTCCTGTTATGAGGTGTCTGGTGAACCCTATTGGGACGTCTCACTCAGAAGAAACGGGATCAGGGACCTGCTTAAATAAGCAGTCTGGCTGCCCCTTGGCAGAGTAGGTGTGCTATGCTAAGGGGAATCCCCCTCATCTGGGCTGCCCTGACTCTCCAGAGCCAGCAGGCAGAAAAGATTAAGACTGCTGATCCACCATACCACAGGTGCCCCTCCTCCTAGGGGCTCCTCTCAGGATATCAGAGTTCTGTCCATAAATTCCTGGCTGGGGATGCTGAAATTCCCACACGGAGGCCTTGCCTGGTGATGAGGAGTGAATTGGGGTCCTGCTTAAAGAAGCAGTCTGGTCACAAACTGTCCCAGCCGCTGTGCTGCACTGTGGGGAATTGCTGCCTGTCCAAAATGCCCAGTCTTACTGGCACCAGCAGCAGGGGAAAATGGCTGACTGGAGCCTCAGTGATGGTGGTCGCCCCTCTCCGCCCAGAACTTGATTAAGTCTTCTAAAGCATGAAACACAGAATGTCCTTCAATTTTTCAGGTCTTCTTTAAATTCTCTTAACAATGTTTGCAGTTGCCAATGTACAAGTCTTACACCACACTGGTTAAATTTCTTATTAATTACTTTATTCTTTCAGATGTCATTGCCAAATGTAATTGCTTTCTTAATTTCATTTTTGGATTGCTCATTGTTTGTATATAGAAATATGACCTATTTTTGTATGTTGATCTTGTTTCTTGAAACTTTGTCAAATTTGTTTATTAGCACAGTAAAATTGGGTGTGGATACTTTTGTGTGTGTGTGTGTGTATTATTAGGATACTGTAAGTACAGTAAGTCCTCAATGTAGTAGATAGGTTCTTGAAACTGCAATTTTAACAATGTATAGCAAAACTAATTTTAACATAGGCTAATTAATATTAACAAGAATAAGGTTGCTATGGCAGGTTTCTGGTCACAAAAACATCACCAAACTTCTAAATAAAGACTGAAACACTTCTAATATTAAACACTGAAATAAATCTGAGCTCTATATTCATTTAAGAAAAATTAATGAAGACAAGATAATTATTTACCCAATTATTCCAGTTCAGGGTCTCTGGAGCCTATCAAAGTCTATAGGCCAGAACCTATCCCAGCAGCTCAGGGTACAGGCCATAACCAATCCTAGACAGGACATCATCGTTTCATCATGGGGTGCACTCAAATACGTATCTACATTCACTCATACTCGTACAATTTAGACGTGCCAATTAACCTAATGTGCACATCTTTCAGATGTGGGAGGAAACCAGAGTACATGGAAAAAACCCATGCAGACACGGAGAATGTGGAAATTCCACATAGACAGTGGCCCTGGCCAGGAATTGATTTTTTTTTTTTCATCATTAATGTTACAATGAAACAACATTATTTGAGGACCTGCTGTTTAAGATGTCATCTTAAAACAGAAATAGTTTCATATCTTCCTTGCCAATTTGGATACTTTTTACTAGTTTTTCTTGCCTACTTGCCAGTAGAAATTCTATTACAACAATGGCAAGAAGTGGCAAGAGTAGAGCTTCGTATCTTCTTCCTGATCTTAGAGGGAAAACTTTCATTCTTTCGCCATTAAGTATGGCTGTCAGCTGTGAGATTTTCCTAATTGTCCTTTACCAGATTAAGAAAGTTGCCTTCTATTCCTAGTTTGTTGGGTGTGTTTATTACAAAAGGTGGGATTTTGTTAAATACTTTTTCTGCATGAACTGAGTTGATCATGGTTTATGTTTCCCTTCATTCTATTAATATGATATATTATATTGTGTGACTTTTTTCTATGTCAACTACCCGAATTATTATATATAATCTTTTAAATATGCTGATGCATTCCTAAAATATTTTCTTGAGGAATATTGCATCTATATTCATAAGGGATATTGGTCTGAAGATTTTATTTCTTGTGTTGTCTTTATGTGGCATTAGTAGCATTGTTATGCTGATTTCGTAAAATGAGTTAGGGCAGGTCTACTAGTGACAAACTAATTCAGTTACTGTTTATCAGGGAATGTATTAATTTCTCCTTCTTTTGTGAAGGACAGCTTTGCCAGACATAAAATTCTTGGTTAACAGGGCTGAAAAAAATTTTTTCAGTACACTGAATATGTCATCTCATTGCCAAGTGGCCTCCATCGTTTCCGGTGAGAAATCAGCGATTAACCATACTAAGGATCCCTTCCTTATATGCTAAGTTTTTCTTCTCTTTTGCTTTCACAAAGCCCTTATTTCCCAGAGATCTCTATTTCTGGCCTTTCTCTCTAAGCTTTTTGGTTAGTCTACTGTTTACCCCAACTGTTCTCCCTTTCCCTGGGAAATAGTGACTAAGTACATTTATCTTTAAATTAAAAAAAAAAAAAAAAAAATCCCCCAGGTGGCCTCCTCAGCCCTAGGAGAATCCTGAGTTAGGTAAAAATAAAAACAAATCATCTGACCCAGTGCTTCAGGTAGCCATCAGACAGGGCAAAACAGACAATTACAATTCTTTGAGAATATGGTCTGTTATGTTGCCTCCAAAAGTAGGTATCTGTACCAGGAATACAGACTGTTGTCTTCAAGGCTGCTGTTGAGGTGGAGAGTAGGAGATGAGACCAAGATAAGTTAAAATGCCATAAAACTCTCTTACTGATATTCAGTTAATTTTAATTGATTAAGCATTTCCTTGATTTCAGTGGCCTTTTGATTACTTTCCAGCGTTCCAAAAAAGTTGGTTCTCACTTAATTAACTACATTGTGGAGGTACAAACTTTGGTGGTTCCCTACCATACCATTTTAACTCACATAATTTAGGATTTCTGTTTTTTCAATAAGAAATCTTTATAATTACAATGAATAATGTTTAGCATTATTCCTGTCATTTTATTTAAAAAAAAAAAACACAGTTTTGAAGTAGAATTCATACACTATATAATCATCCATTTAAAATGTATAATATAATGTTTCTGAGTATATACACAAGAACATGCAGCCACTACCACCACCACCTAATTTTAGAACATTTTTCTCCTCCTGAATAAAACCCTGTACCCATTTACAGTCAATCCTGACTCCATTCCTTCTGATCCCATCTCTACACACCACTAATCTACTACCTCTATAAAATTTTTGTTTGAATATATCTTCAATTCTTGAGGATATATATCTAAGACCAGAATTACTGGATCATATGGAAATCCTACGTTTAACTTTTTGAAGAACTGCCAAACTGTTTTCCCAAGCAGATGCACCATTTTACATTCCCACTATCAAAATATAAAGGTTCCAATTTCTCCACATTCTTGTTACTGTCTTTTTAAATATACTCATCCAACCGGGAGCAGTGGCTCACACCTGTAACACTTTGGGCAGCCAAGAAGGGAGGGTCACTTGAGCCCAGTAGTTTGAGACTAGCCTGGGCAACACAGTGAGACCCCACCATCTCTATACACAATTTTTTTTTTTAATTAGCCTGGTATGGTAGTGCATGCCTGTAGTCCTAGCTTCTTGGTAGGCTGAGGCAGGAGGATTGCTTAAGCCAAGTTGTTCAAGATTACAGTGAACTATGATGGCAACACTGCATACCAGACTGCTTAACAGAGTACAACCCTATCTCTAATATATATATATATTAGAGATATATATATATATATTCCACTCATTCTAGTTGTTGTAAAGCAGAATCCTGTTATGGACTTGATTTAGACTTCCCTGATGACTAATTAGAATGAGTGTCTTTTTAAGAACATACTGCCCATTTGTATGTCTTCTTTGGAGAAATGTCTATTCCCTCTTTGGAGAAATGTCAATTCCTTTGTCCATTTGTTACTGAGTTGTATTTTTATTACTGAGCTGTGAGAATTATTTATATATTCTGGATAGAAATCTTTCATTACCAGTATCTTTTACAAATATCTTCTCCCATTCTGTGGGTTGTCTTTTTGCTTTTTTGATGGGATCTTTTGAAGCACGTAATTTTAATTTTGATTTAATCCAATTTATGTTTTTGTTGCTTGCCATTTTGCTTTATGATTTCTGTTCAGTAAGGTCATCTTTTTCTTTTTCTTTAATTTCATTTATTGATCAAATCTTTTATGCTGTTTTCTTTAAGTTGCTCTCAACCAAGAGTTCACAATTTTAACAACCATAAATAACGACACTTTTATTTTTCCCTTTCTGATTCTTACATTTCCTCCTCAATCTTACCAAATTGACCACAACATCCAGTTTAGTATAAAATAGAAATGGCAGTGGCAGATATAGTCTGTCTTGTGTTAAAAGGGAATGCTATCAATAGTTCATCACTAAGTATGATATGTCCTCTAAGGTTTTGGTTGATATCTTTTACCAGATTGAGGAGGTTTCCCTCAATAATTTCACTCTGTTAAGAGGTTTTTCTGTTGAACAGATGTATTGGTTTTTCCAAATCTAATGAGAAAATTAGAATTTTTCTCCATAAATATTTTCTATTAATGTGGTGAATTATAACTGATTCATTTTCAAATAGTCAACCAATCTTATGTTCCAATAAATTCAAAATGATTTTCTTCAAGGACATAAACTATGTTGAGAATGACAAAATATTGGTCATTGCTATATTTTAAAAACAAGAACACTTATGTATTTGGCTATTTCCTTTGAAAATATTCCTAGTGTGGTTCTAAATTCTCATACAGCATTTAATATATGATAAGCACTTTACATGAATTAATTTATTTAATCTTCATAATAAACCTGCAAGTTAGGTAACCATTTTACAGATGAGGAAACTGAGACACTAACAGGTTAAGAAGCTTGCTCAAGGTTACACGACATAGATGGATTTAAACCTAGTGTATTTAGATTTAGAGTCTAATAGAAAATGCCTGTCTTGTTTTTAAAAATAGAAAGGAAGAGTAAATAGGAGAAAAACATGGTTCTTTTGCCAGAAAGAGACACTTTATATGCTGGAATAAAGAGACTGATCACATACTGAAATTTCACTTTTAACAGAATTGAGTCAAACCTATACCCAAAGTTCTAAATATAAATTATTTTCAAATTCTTGCTTAACTAAATACTCTCTCAACATAAACAGGAACTTGGCTACCTGCTCACCCAGCAGGAATAAGAAAAGGAGGCACTGGGAGTCAAAGTAATTATCACCCAGCATAAACCAATATTTGCATTTGGTAACACCATATGGAATAAGATGCAGCATGATAAAACTGGAGAGCTAGGCAAGAAAGAAGGACAAGGAAAATGGACAGCCTCTTTTGAGTTGATCATCATCACTGTCATCATCAATACTTTTAAATGACTTTGTTTAAATGAAGAACAACATGATGTCACTGAATATGGACACTAAAGACACAGACAGACTTGATTTTAATTCTACCAATTAATAGCTATGAAGTTTTAGTCAGGTTAGTTCTATGAACCTCAGTTTTGTCATCCCTACAATAAGCAGGATGATGTTAACTTCCCAGAATTATGATAAGGAATCAATTAGAAAATAGTTGAAAATATGCTACTCAGACAAAAATCAAACAAATGTTAGCTCTCTTTCCTGTTGAAATGTTATAAAGACCCAAATACAATCTATATTCAGATGTAAATGTACAAACATCATATACCAAGACTATACTTGATACCTTGATTATCCACATTTTCTTTATCTTCTAATCTATCCTAAATTTTTCTACACTTTATTTTCTGACTGTTAATAGTGATCATTTTAAAAACTTATTGATGCTGCTTGTTCCATATACTTCAAGGCAGCTACATTACACATAATAGTTAGCAACTGGAAAGGATTACTCAGTAGTTTAAAACTAGTAGAAAGTTAAAAGTACAACTTTTATTTTTACTCTTTATCTTACTTTTTGAATAATCAACATATCATCAAAATATTAATATTACATTAAAATGTATCTTGATTACTTTTTTCCTCACAATTTCATCTACAGTACGCTGTAATATAAGCTTTTATCACTTCATACCTGGATTAGTAAAATAACCTGCTATTCACCATGTTCTCAACCTTCTATATTACCAGCAATGCACAGATGGCAAATTTTCCCAAATGACCAATTTCCTGATGTTATTTCTTTTATCATCTATAATATAATGGTTCCTTTCAAAGGGATCTGCATTCAAGACTCCTTATTTTGACCCTATTCTACTTTTTCAACTTTACATTCTTTAACATCATCACCTACATTGTATACGTTTGGACTTTTAGACTCCAGTTTGAGACATTTTGAGATTTTTTCTTTCCTAAGATTTCTGAGACATTTTTACCATTTAGGGTACTACCACTAGGAGGTAGTAGAGCTTGATTAACACCAGTACATATTCAAAAGGTAGGGTTAGGAGGAAATTATTCCTTTTACAAAAATAGGTTTCAATTAAAAAAGATAAGCAAACATTGAACAGTTTTACAAATTGATGTACTATCTACCAGTTGCTCTGGGATATCCCTTGCAGAGCTCGAACTGACTTACTATAGCCAAAGGCACATCACCTATATCTGTGTCCCCTAGTTGAGTCAAGGATATCTGCCTACATGCTACATGCTCTAGGGTCAGGGTCACCATCAATTTCTTCCTGTCTCCCTCCCTCACATCAGGACATCCACAGAACCTATTTCAGATTAGTTTCTCCAATCCATCTCCTTCCACATGCCTGTGCCAAACATTCTGGCATTTAACTTTGATCTTTACTGAATACTGTTCAATAAGGATCAAACTTGAACTACTGTTCAACTACTGTTGAACTACTTCCTCATATGAATAACTTACTTCATGTGAGGAAGTGTGGGTCTTTAGAAAGTCACCATCTGGCCAGTCATGGTGGCTCACGTCTGTAATCCCAGCACTTTGGGAGGCCAAGGTGGGTGCATCACTTGAGGTCAGGAGTTCAAGATCAGCCTGGCCAACATGGCGAAACCCCGTCTCTACCAAAAATACAAAAATTAGCTAGGTGTGGTGGCACGCACCTGTGATCCCAGCTACTTGGGAGGATGTGGCAGGAGAATTGCTTGAATTTGGGAGGCAGAGGTTGCAGTGAGCTGAGACTGTGCCACTGCACTCCGGCCCAGGTGACAGGGCGAAACTCTGTCTTTAAAAAACAAACAAACAAAAAAAAGAAAGTCATTCTTTGTTAACCTAAACTATTCTCATTTGTAACATGAGGGAATTAAAAACTAGCTAAATTTTTAGGGTCTCCTAACTATAAGAGTTCATGATTTTAAATTCCTATAACAGTAGGCCTATCAAATTGTTAGTAAGAGCTTACCAAAATATAGATTCCTCCCCTAAAACCAAGTGAGTCAGAATCAATAGGCTGCAGGACCACGAATCTACCTTTTAAAAATGATTCCAGATGATTCTGATGCAGGATCTGATCTGAGGAAGAACTACAGTTTGAAAATCACTACTATGTTTCATGATTTGATTCCTATCAAGACAATAATTATTATCAAGTCGAAGAATAATTAGTATTATTTGAGTTCTTTCTCATAGACTACGCCAGCAGTTTTTAGAGTATGATCTGGCCCCTGGGGTCAGACAGAGTCTTTAAAAGGTATATAAGATCAAAACTTTTTCATTCTCATTCTCTTACAAGCACACAGTAGAGCTGAGGCAACATGGAATTTAATATTAAAACAGACTGAATACAGAAGCAGATGTGAGAATTCAGCTGTCTTTATTAAGCTGGACATTAATTTGCAAAAAGGTAAAATAATATGACTCTTCTCATTAATCTTTTTTTTTGTTTTGGGAAAGTTGCTTATATAAAAATATGTTATTCCTGTGCACAAATAATGATTTTATAATATTTCTAAATGTTTGATAAATTTTCTAAAGATTTTCTTACTTTTCATTTCTAACATGATAAATGTTAATAAATATACCCATATAACAAGGGATATTTGAGGTCCTCAATAATTTTTACAAATGTAAAAACCTAAAAGTCTGAGAACTGCTTTCATACATATAGTACACTCGAGTCCTCACTAATTTTTATGACCATAAAAACAAAAAAAGTCTGAGAACTGCTTTACACATGTTATCAAAGCCTGTCTCAAAGAGCTTCAACAATTCCCCACAGTCCCCAGTATAAAACCTAAACAACTTACAGGCATCTGAGCACAGTCCTACTTGAAAAACTTTGTAATTGCCTTGCTCTATTTTATTTTTTTATACAGAGATATCACAGCTCCATTGAAGCAAAATATGCACATATATAAACAGAAGAAAATTGTTTTCCTAATTCCATTGCCAAATATACCCTCCCAGACACATACTCATGCTTCTGTTTTCTTTTGGTCTTTTTCTCTGTGCACAATGTGGATTTTTAACAGTAGCCTTATTCTATATAGTCAGCCCTCTGTAACCATAGGTTCTGCATCCACACAGTCAACTAACAGTGGATTAAAAATATTTGTGGAAAAAAACTGGAATGTTGTGTCTGTATTGAAAACATACGTATTTTTTTCCTTGTCATTATTCCCTAAACAATACAGTATAACAACTATTTACACAGCATATGCACTGCATTACATATTATAATTAATCTAGAGTTGATTCAAAATATATGGGAGGATGTGTGTAGGTTATATGCAAATAGTGCACCATTTTTCATCAGGGACTTGAACATCCCTGGATTTTGGTATCTGCAGGGGGTCCTAGAACCAAATGAGGGGTGACTATACATAAAATGTGTGATTTATCAATTTTCACCTTATACATCGTAAGCATATGCCCATTTTACATGAATTCTTCAGCAAATATTATGTGCTATAATTTACTTGATCATCTCTTTATTAATTACCTAAACTTTTATCCTAGTTTTGCTCTTATGAATACCAATACAATGGACACTCAGACTACTTTCATTTTGCTCATAATCATAAATATTGTGTCTTAGCACAATACCTGAGGCATAGTTAGAGCTCAGTAAAGATCAGCCTTTTTTGTTTGTTTGTTTGTATGTATTTATGCTTGTTATCATTGTCATTATTATAAACAGTCTTTCCTGACTGCCCCAGTCATACCGAAGTTTATCCTCCCTTGAATTAACCTAATACTTACTTGTATCTTTCTTTTGTTACTTTGGACACTGCCTCATAGAAGAGTTATTTACATACAACATTTACCTCTTTTAATATATTGCAAACTTGAGAAGGTTAGAAATTATGTTCTACACATTTTTGTATGCTGATAAGTATTTAAATGTGTTGAATGAATTCCTTAAGGTCACGAAGTAAATAACCAAATATTTTTTAAAAACACATGAATGGGCGTTAAAAATATTTAACAATTAGATTTAACATTAGATTTCACCTCAAAGTTCTGTCAGAATCCTATAATATTTGTTAAAACTTATGTCTTTCCCTGCCTCTCCTCTGTTCAACTTAGGTATCCTACTCCATGGTCAGGCTCTTTGGTCAATTCTAACACAAAAATTTATCCTATGTCAATTCTTGTACCCATGTAAATTTAACACAGACTCGTGTGTTTATCTATATCTAAATTTATATCTAAATATCCATGAAGGATTGCTTCCAGGATCCCCATGGATACCAAAATCTGCAAATGCTCAAGTCCCTTATATAAAAAGACATAGTACAGTTAGCCCTCCATATCTGCAGCCTCTGCATGTGGAACCCACAGATATTAAGGGTTAATTCTGACTGTAGATACACAAACACACACATGCCCCCCTCATTCTTTCATTCCTCTCCTTGCCCCATTTCAGAATACCTTCTCAAAAGTCAATTATGATTAAAGATAGGAAGTCTGTTAGCCTAGTGATTACCACTGGACACTTAAGCTGATGTCCAAGCTGCTAATACTGCAGGCAGAGGTCTAGCTATATACAGTGAAAAACTTATGAATTCCCATGTTGCTCTTTCAGCTCTCTCTCCTCTCCTATTCCTACCCCCACACAAACTGCAGCTCAATGGCAATCTATTCCACAAATCTAGTTCCTTTATCTTCATCCTTCTGTACAAAAACCCAGTCCAATGATTAGAACTTTATTGCCTATCTTGCTTTTCTTAGTCCTCTTTGCCAAACTATGGATTCTTTCCACCTAAATTGCAGCAGCAAAGTTCTGACTCATAGCGTCTCCTTTTCCAAATTAAATCTGCCTATCAAAACTTTCAAGCAACCACATGTACTCTCATAGTTCTTCATCACATATAGGTTATACAGGTCCCTACTAATTAATTTTAGAACATATATCCAGTTTAAAATATATGCTAGTTCTGGCTTTGCTTGTAGAACATTTCCCTCATCCCACTGCTTGGAGAAAAATCAAGTATCTTCAGTTTTAATTCATCTTGAGTCAGGTCCTAAAAGCATTATCTTCACTACCTGTCTGTATCATGAAACCATTCATACTCAAGGCATGATCCTTGAGTATGAATTCCAATTTATGATAGTAATATGCAATTTGTTTCTGCCTTCTTAAAAGGCCAAAGAAATCTTAGTGATAAGAACCACAAAGCTCACAATCCAATCTCATCTAATTTTTCCACAAATTTTTACTGGACACCTACCATGTGCAGAAAACTGAAAACAAAAATCCTCGTGAAATTTATTTTCTAGTAGGAGAAAGATAATGTGTAAACACATAAACAGTTGAAATACACAGTACTATTTAGATGACAGTTAAATGTATTGGTAAAAAATTAAGTTGGGAAAAGAGAAGGTTGAAGAGGAGGTTATTATTTTCTTAAGGCCTTGACAATTTTTGCTTCCAGCCATGATTGAGTAACTAGTATCACATTGTCCTTTCTGTTACAAGCAACTTAGAAATTCTTAAATATATGAATTTTTTTCATGTATGGACAACTGTCAGCACAGGACTGGAATCCCTCAGAAAAAGAAAGCAAGTGAAATAAGTCCTATGATTGTCTCATCCTTTGTGCCTGAAGGCACTTTCCAGACAGCCACATAGCGGGGAAGGAAAGTAACCAAAAGAGAGCACACTTGTAAGTCTGAGCTAAGAAAAAGTTGGAATTTGTGGGGCAGAGTAGCAGAGTGAAAAGATGTATGCAGAGAAGGTCTACAAATCTTCAGAGAAGCCCCACTGAGTCTCTGGCCATATTAATCTGCTGAATGAGCAGGCAAGAATCTCTAAAACTGGGGAAAAAATAACTATCTAGGAACCGAAAGCTGAACAAGTACTGGAGCTTTCATAGAGCTGGGAAATGTTATATTTGAGGATACTCATTGAACATCCTAGTCATTCCGTACAGAGTTCACAAAGGACATACCTTAGAAGGAGGAACAACAGAGCCCTAGGATTAAAGATTACTCTACGTCAAACTAACAAAGTTTAAAACCACATTTTCAGAGACAAAAGCAAACCTACAAGTTTAAAAAATGCATTACAGAATTAAATTCTACATTCTCTTAAAGAAAACAATAAAACCCAGACATAGAGCAATGTAGCATTCATATTGTCCAATATATGAAAAAAATACTAATAACAAAATTACTAAGCATAAAAAGCAGAAAATCTAAGCCATACTCGGAGAAGAATCAGCCAAAAAGCAGGAAAAAGAAAGACAGATATAACGGACTTCAAGTCAATTCATAAACACATTAAGTGAAAACATAAAAAAAAACCAAAAAACCAGAAATCTCGAGAAACTGAAATTATAAAACCAAACAATGGAACTCCTGGAGATAAAAAATATAACACACGAAATAAAAAGTCACTGGATGATTTTAAAAGCAAATGAGATACAGTAGATAAAAAGGACATAGAACTATCTAAACTAGAGAGAAAAAAGACTCACCTATGGGACAATACAAAACGTTCTGTATTAAGTACAACTGGAATCAGAAAATAGAAGAAAAACAGACGGGCAGAAAAAACTTTTTGAAGAAACAATGGCCAAAATTTTTCCAAATTTGGGGTAAAATATAAACTCACAGATTCAAAAAACTAAATGAATTATCAAGCAGAATAAACACAAAGAAAACCATACCAAGAAGAGTTCCTGACCTGCCTGAGCAACACAGTAATACAGGAGCTAGAAAGAAATTATTCAGACAGATAGTAAGGATAAGAAAGTCCTCAGTAAGGTTTCCGTTTAATAAAAAAGCAGCCCCGAAATCATTTCTTTTCTAATAAAAAGCAGCCTGACAAATAAAGCTGCAGGAGTAGATAAGCAAGCTGGAAGCTTGCATAGGTAAATGCCAGCAGCTGTGCCAACAGGGAAAAACGGCTACCTAGGGGCCAGGCACGTTCAACATGGAGGTTCCCTCTTCCCTTTTCTTTGTCACCAAGTGTGCAGTAAGGCAGGCCACATGGCGACAGCCAGGTAGAGACACAATCTGCATAATAAAAGATTAGGGTAGGATAGCCAGCTTCTTCATGCTATGCAAACAGCACACCTGGTCCAACCAAACTCTCACGCCCTTTGTAAATGAGACACCACCTCCTCAAGCTTGTCAGTAAAACCCCATGCATTTCTCCATGAAACCAGAAGACCCACTGGAGTGCCCCTCTCTTTTTGCAGGAGAGAGCTATTTTCCTTTCTCTTTCTTTTGTCTATTAAACCTCTGCACTTAAACTCACTCCTTTGTGTGTGTTCATGTCCTTGGTTTTCTTGGCATGAGGCAACAAGTCTCGGGTATTTACCCCAGACAACGACGTCATTTCAATAGTCAGACTCAATCTCTAAAAACATTTAAAAAGTAGCTGAGCATGGTGGCATGCCTGTAGTACCAGCCACTCAGGAGGCTGGGGTGGGAGGATCACTTGAGCCTGAGAAGTTGAGGCTACAATGAGCTGGGATCATGCCACTGCATTCCGGCCTAGGGGACCGAGCGAGACAATCCCCCCTGCCCCCCATCCCCCCAGAAAACAAAAACCAGCAACAACAAACAAACCAGAAAACCATACCAAGGCACATTATAAAAACATTACTTAAAACCATGATATGGGAAAAATATATATATATACTTATATATTTTTGTATTTATATTAAATAGTTTATATTTATATCTTTACATATAAAATATATATAGCAGAAAAGAAAAAATAAGAAACATCAGATATAGTAAAAAAGAAAAAAAGAAATGTGTGTTCTCTGCTGATCAGAAACAACCAAAGCCATTAAAAAAAACAGAATAACATGTTTAAGAGACGAAAGAAAAAAAATCTACATCCATTAAAAATTTCATTCAAAAATAAAGGTTAAATAGATGTTCTCAGGCAAACAAATGCTAAGAAAACCTATTGCAGGTAGATCTGAACTATTAAAAACATTAAAGGAAGTTATTCAGGTGAAAGAAAATGATACCACATAAAAATTCAGAACTACATGAAGCAGCAAAGAGCAAAACAAATGGTTTCTTAAATTATTTAAAAGATAACTGAAAGACTGGAACAAAATTAAAATGCAGGATTTGTAACATGAAGAAGTAAAATATATGATAACAGTAACACAAAAGGCAGAAGAAAGGAAGATGGACTCATATTGTTGTAAGGTTCTACAATAGTAATTGACATACTATAATATTATTTGAAGGCATACTGTGATGGTTAAAAGATACATATTTGAAACCAAGCAAACACTAAAAATAAAAAGTGGTAGAGCTAATAAATCAATGAAGGGACATATGTCCAGACTAGGTGAAAAAAGGAGATTCAATTATATGATTAATAATAGTCACACATTAAATATAACAAGACACAGTTCAAGTTTAAAGTGAAAAAAAAGGAAAAAGATATTATGCAAAAAACAAATTTTAAAAAACAGAAATAGTGCTGTTAAGATTACACAGAGTAGGTTTTAGGATAAAGAGAATTAGAAGAAGATATGAAGAAGGAAAATTGATAATGGGAAAGGGAACAATTTGTCAAGAATATACACTTCTAAATTTGTACATATCTAATAACAAAGTTTCAAAATTTGAAGAAAAACTGGAAAAAGCCTGAAGGAAGAAAATTTTTAAAACATAATAAAGATTGAAAATGTGGACATTCTTTTTGAAGAAACAAATGGAACAATATCAGATAGACAATATTACAGACAGAACATTACAAAATATTCTAACAGTACTAACCACATAGACCTAACTGACATAGAAAATACATCTATAATAAGCACAATGTAAGTGTATTTTAAGTAAATAAGCAATATTGATCAAGGCAAACCAGTTGCTGAGAAAAACAACAAATCTTAGTATTTTTAAAGGGAATGAAATTATACACAGTATCTTCTCTGACCACAGAAAATTAAATCAGCACTTAAAAACAAAAAGATATCTGGAAAGTTCAAAGGTTTGGAAATTCAGCAAAACACTTCTAAGTAATCAATAGGTCAAAGAAATTAAAAGTCAAATTATAAATATTTTGAACTATATCAAAATAAAACTACAACATATTAAAGTATGTTGAATGTAGGTTAAGTAGGTATTAGAGGGAAAGTGGTAGCTATAACTACATATATTATAAAAAGAGAGCTTTCAAATCAATAATCTCAGAGGAAATCAGGAAAAACGAAAATATAAATATGAAGTAAAAACAAGTAAAAAATAATAAAGACCATGAAATAAAAATGAACAAACAAAAATCAAATGCAGCAAAAATTCATTATTTCAAAAGGTTAACAAAATTGATAAATTCTTGGCCAGAGATCAGGGAGAACAAGGGAAGAAAAGACAAATTAAAATTTTCAGCAGTGAAAGAGAAGATGTCACTAAAAATCATACAGGAATTAAAAGAAAAACAATGAAATTTTCTTCAATGCAAGCACACAATCTTCCTAACTCAATGCAAGCACAAGATTGAATTATTTTTCTTTCCTGATTGCTCTGGCTAGGACTTCTAGTACTGTGTGGAATAGGAGTAGTGAGAGTGGGCATACTTGTCATGTTTTAAAATTGCATTTTTTCAATGCAAGCACACAATCTTCCTAATTCAGTCCAAGTACAAGATTGAATTAGGAAGAGATTGAAATCATGAATAAAGCAGTGTTGACATAGAAATTAAATTAGTAATAAAGAAACAACCAACCAAACAAACAACAAAAACCCTTGACCAGATAGATTCACAGCCAAATTCTACCAGACATACAAAGAAGAAATGATACCAACCCTACTGACACTATTCCAAAAAAAGCTGGAGATGAGGGACTTCTCCCTAACCCATTCTATGAAGCCAGAATCAGACTGACACCAGAATTTGGCAGAGGCACAATGGAAAAAAAAAAAACTTCAGACTAACATCCTTCATGAGCACAGATGCAAAAATTCTCAACAAAATACTAGCAAATAAAATCCAGCAGCACATTAAAAAGTTAATACACCACAAATCAGGTAAGCTTTATTCCTGAGATGTAAGGCTGGTTCAACCAGCAACTCAATAAATGTGATTCACCACATAAACAGAATCAAAAGCAAAATCCATATAACCATCTAAATAGATGCAGAGGAAGCATTTGATAAAATCCAACATCCCTTCATGTGAAAACTTTCAACAGATTAGGCAATGAAGAAACATAACTAAAAATAAGGCCAGGCATGATGGCTCATGTGAGCCTGTAATCCCAGCACTCTGGAAGGCTGAGGCAGGCAGATCACTTGAGGTCAGGAGTTCGAGACGAGCCTGGCCAACACGGTGAACCCCGTGTCTCTGCTTAAAAAAAAAAAAAAAAAAAAATATATATATATATATATATATATATGGATATACACACACACACACACATACATACATACACACACACAAACACACACAAATTAGCTGGGCATGGTGGGAGGTGCCTGTAATTCCAGCCACTGGGGAGTCTGAGGCAGGAGAATCACTTGGACCTGGGAGGCAAGGTTTCAGTGAGCCGAGACTGTGCCATTACACTCCAGCCTGGGCGACAGAGGGAGATACTGTCTCAGAAAAAATAATAATAATGATAATAATAATAAGAGCTACCTATGACACACCCACAGCCAACATCATACTGAAGGGGCAAAAGCTAGAACCATTCTGCTTGGATCTGGAACAAGACAAGGACGCCCACTCTCACCACTCCTATCCAACACAGAACTAGGAAGTCATAGCCAGGGCAATCAGGAAAGAGAAAGAAATAAAAGGTATCCAAATAGGAAACAAAATCAAACTACCTCTCTTTGCTGACAATATGATTCTATACCTAGGAAATCGTAAAGACTCTGCCAAAGGGCTCCTAGAATTGATAAATGACATTAGTAAAGTTTCAGAATACAAAATCAACGAACGGAAATCAGTAGTATTGCTATATACCAACAACATCCAGGCTGAGAGTAAAATCAAGAACACAATCCCACTGATAATAGCCACACAAAAAATGAAATACCTAAGAATACAGCTAACCAAGGAGGAGAAAGACTTCTAAAAGAACAACTACAAAACTGCTGGAAAAAAATACAGATTATACAAACAAATGGAAAAACATTCCATGCTCATGGATTGGAAGAGTCAATACGGTAAATATGGCTACACTGCCCAAAGCAATTTACAGATATAATGCTATTCCTATCAAATTGCCAATGTCATTCTTCACAAAATTAGGAAAAAATGATTCTAAAATTCATATGAAACCAAAAAAGAACCCAAATAGCAAAAGCAATCCTAAGCAAAAGAATAAAGCTGGAGAATCACACTACCCAACTTCAAGCTATACTATAAAGCCACAGTAACCAAAACAACTTGGTATTGGCACAAAAACTGACACACAGGACAACTGAACAGAAAACTCAGAAATAAAACCATCTATAACCATCTCATCTTCAACAAGGGAGATAAAAACAAGCAATTGGAAAAGGATTCCCCATTTGATAAATGGTGCTGGGAATAACTCAATAGCCATATGCAGAAGATTGAAGCTGGATCCCTACTTTTCACCAGATACAAAACTGACTCAAATGAATTAAAGATTGAAAAGCAAGACCTCAAGCTACAAAAATTCTGGAAGACAACCTAGCAAATACTTTTCCCAACATCACCATTGGCAAATAATTTTGGCTAAGTCCCTAAAAGCAACTGCAACAAAAACAAGAATAAGCAACAAGTGGGACATAATGAAATCAAAGAGATTCTGCACATAAAAATAAACTATCAGCCAAGCCAAGATACAACAAACAGAATGGGAGAAGATATTCAGAAACTATGCATCCAACAAAGGCCTAATATCTAGAATCTATAGAGAACTTAAACAAATCAACAAAGAAAATAACCCATTAAAAACTGGACAAAAGACATGAATAGACACTTCTCAAAAGAAGATATATAAGTAGCCAAGAAACATGAAAAAATGCTCAGCATCACTAATCATCAGAGAAATGCAAATCAAAACCACAATGACCCAGCACTTTGGGAGGCCAAGGTGGGTTGATCACGAGGTCAGGAGATCAAGATCATCCAGGCTAACACGGTGAAACCCTGTCTCTACTAAAAAATAGGAAAACAAAAAATTAGCCGGGCGCTGTGGCGGGCACCTGTAGTCCCAGCTACTCGGGAGGCTGAGGCAGCAGAATGGCGTGAATCCGGGAGGTGGAGCTTGCAGCGAGTCGAGATCACGCCAATGCACTCTAGCCTAGGCAAGAGAGCGAGACACCATCTCAAAAAAACAAAACAAAACAAACAAAAAAACCCACAATGAGATACCATCTCATACCACTAACAATGGCTATTACCACAAAGTCAAATAACAACAGATTCTGGTGAGGCTACAGAGAAAAGAGAATGCTTACACAGTGTTCGTGGGAATGTAAATTAGTTCAACCACTGTGGAAAGCAGTCTGAAGATTTCTCAAAGAACTTAAAACAGGGCTACCATTTGACCCAGCAATTCCATTATAGGGTATATAGCCCAAATAAAACAATCATTCTACAAAAAAGACACTTGCAGAAATCTGGAAGTGGTTGGCAAGGCCACCAGGCAGCAAATATGACTGCAACAAGTCCCTGACTCAGGCATCCCGCTTCCCCTGGCCTGGCTCACCAGGTCCTACCAAGGTGGCTTACTCTTTTGCGATTTTGGGTCTGGTTGTAGGAGGCCTGAATGTCATTAGCAAACAAAGCTGGTTGAGTGAATCCACTTTATGCCATGATCAAACCTCCAAGGGCAGCAAAGAAGATAAAAGGAAAAAGGATAGCAACTTCAAAGATTAAAGAAACAACAGCTCACAGAGCTGAGAAAGAACTAGTGCTAGAACTATGGTAACTCAAAGCCAGAGTGTCTTCTTACCTCAGAACAACAGTACTAATTCTTAACAACAGCAATGATTCTTAACCAGGCTGAAATGACAGATACAGAATTCAGAAGATGGAAAGGAATGAAGATCATCGAGATTCAGGACAAAGCATGAACTGAATCCAATGATTCCAAGAAATACAACAAAATAATACAGGAGCTGAGAGACAAAACAGTCATTTTAAGAAAGAATCAAACTGATCTGATAGAGGCAAAAAAACTCACTTTGAGAATTTCATAATAAAATCTCAAGTATTAAGAGCAGAATCAACCAAGCTGAGGAAGAAAATCTCAGATCATGAAGACTAGTTTTCCAAATTAAATCAGACAAAAATAAAGAAAAAAGAAGAAGGAACAAAACCTCTGAGAAATATGGGGTTATGTAAAGAGACCAAATCTATGACTCACTGATGTCCCTGAAAGAGAAGGAGATAAAAAGCAAGCAACCTGGAAACATATTTGAGGACATCATCCATGAAAATTTCCCCAAACTCTAGAGAGAGTAACATTCAAATTCAAGAAACTCAGAGAACCCCTGTGAGACACTACACAAGACAACTATGCACAAGACATACAGTTATCCGACTCTCCACGCTCAAAGTGAAAGGAGGAATTATCCATTTGTATGCATACAAAATTTCTTAAGAGAGAAGGGACAGTCCCCCACAAGTAACCTCATCAGGCTAACAGTGGGTTTTTCAGCAGAAACACTACAAGGCAGAAGAGACTGGAGGTGTATATTCAGCATTATTAACAAAAATTCCAACCAAGAACTTTAAATCTAGAAAAACTAAGCCTCATAAGAGAAGGAGAAATAAGATCCTTTTTAGACAAGCAAATGTTAAGGGGATTCATTACCACAGACCTGCCTTTAAAAAGGTCCTTATATATAGTGGAAATAGAAAAGACTGTTATGGCCCAAAAAAACAAACAAAGACACTTAAATATGTAGGCCACTAACACTATAAAGCAACTGCACAATCAAGTCTGCATAATAACCAGCTAACAACATGACAGGATCAGATCTGCATGTATCAATATTAACTTTAAGTGTAAATGAGAATAATGCCCCCAATTAAAAGGTGGAGTGGCAAGGTGGATAAAGAAGCAAGACCCAACTATATGCTGTCTTCAATGGACCCATCTCACAACTAGTGATAGCCACAGGTTCAAAGTAAAGGGATGGAGAAAAATCTACAGAACAGGAAACAGAAAAAAGCAGGGGTTGTTATTGTAATTCCAGAAAAAAAAAAAAAAGAATTTAAATCCACAACAAACCAGACAAAGAACAGCATTACATAATAGTAAAGGATTCAATTCAACAAGAAGACCTAACTATATTAAACATGTATGCACCAAACACATGAGCACACAGATTCATAAAGCAAGTTCTGAGAAACTTATGAAAAGACTTAGATAACCACATAATAATAGTGGGAGACTTCAGTAATCCACTGACAGCATTAAACAGACTACTGAGGTAGAAAACTAACAATGATATTCAGTACCTGAACTTGACATTTCACTAAATGGACCTAATGACATCTAGAGAACTCTCCACCTCAAAACAACATAATAAAGATTCTTCTCATCTGCACAAGGCACATGGTCTAAAATCACCCACACAAGTGAGCCATAAAACAATTCTCAGCAAATTCAAAAACCCCAAATCATACCAACTACGATCTCAGACCACAGCACCACAAAAATAAGTACCAATTCCAAGAAGAGTGCTTAAAACCATACAATGAAATGGAAATTAAACAACCTGCTCCCAAATGACTTTGGAGTAAACAATAAAATTAAAGCAGAAATCAAGAAATTCTTTGAAACTAATGAGAAAAAAAGGTATGACATACCAGAATATCAGGGACACAGCTAAAGCAGTGTTAAGCAGGAAGTTTATAGTGCTAAACTACCACATCAAAATGTTAGAAAGATCTCAAATAAACAGCCTAACATAACACCCAAATGAAGTAGAGGAAGAGGAATCTAATCCCAAAGCTAGTGGAAGACAAGAAATAACCAAAATCAGAGCTCAACTGAAGAAAACTTAGATGAGAAAAAAACCATGCAAACGACCAATGAATCCAGGAGTTGATTTTTTTTTGACAAAGTAAGATTGATAGACCACTAGGCTAGACTAATAAAGAAAAAAAGACATAAGATCCAAATAAGCCAATCAGAAATGCCAAAGGGAACATTACTACCAGCCCTACAGAAATGTAAACCCTCAGAGACTATTACAAACACCTCTATGCATACAAACTAGAAAATCTATAAGAAATTGATAAATTCCTGGAAACATACAACCATTCAATATCGAATGAGGAAGAAACTGCAATTCTAAACAGCCCAATAACTAGGACTGTAACTGAATCAGTAATAAAAAGCCTATGAACCAAAACAGCCCAGGACCAGATTTAGAGCCATATTCCACCAAATGTATAAAGAAAAGCTGGTACCATTCCTACTGAAACTATTCCAAAAAATTGTGCAGGAAGGACTCTTTAACTCATTCTATGAGCCAAGCATTATTCTAATATCAAAATCTGGCAGAGACACAACAATAACAAAAACAAAAAAAAAAGAAAGAAAGAAAGAAAGAAAAAAAGAACACAGGCTCAAGTCTGTAATCCCAGCACTTTGGGAGGCCAAGATGGGCAGATCACGAGGTCAGGAGATCGAGACCATCCTGGCTAACATGGTGCAACCCCTTCTCTACTAAAAAAAAAAATACAAAAAAATAGCCGGGCGAGGTGGCGGGCTCCTCTAGTCCCAGCTACTCGGGAGGCTGAGGCAGGAGAATGGCGTAAACCCGGGAGGCGGAGCTTGCAGTGAGCTGAGATCCGGCCACTGTCATCCAGCCTGGGTGACAGAGCGAGACTCTTGTCTCAAAAAAAAAAAAAAAAAAAAAAAAGAACACAGGCCATTATTCATGATGGATATGCATACAAAAATCCTCAAGAAAATACTAGCAAACCAAACCCAGCAACACTTCAAAAAACTAACTCACCATGATCAAATAGACTTTATCCCTGGGATGCAAGGTTGGTCAACAAACACAAATCAATAAATAGGATTCACCCATACACAAAACTAAAAACAAAAACCATATGATCATCTAAATATATGCAGGAAAGACTTTCAATAAAATTCAACATCCCTTCATGTTAAAAACCTTCAACAAACTAGGCAGAAAAGGAATATGCCTCAAAATAATTAGAACCGTATATGTCAAACACACAGCCAATATCATACTGAACAGGCAAAAGCTGGAAGCATTCCCCTTGAGAAATGGAACAAAACAGGTTTCCCACTATCACCACTCCTATTCAGCATAGTACTGGAAGTCCTAGCCAGAGCAATAAGGCAAAATAATGAACAAAAGGCATCCAAATAGGAAGAGAGGAAGTCAAACTATCTCTGTTTGCTGACGATACGATTCCATCCCTAGAAAACCCCACAGTTTCTACCCCCAAATTCCTAGATCTGATAAACAACTTCAGCACCATTTCAGGATATAAAATCAATGTACAAAAATCAGTGGCATTTCTACACACCAACATCCAAGCTGAGAGCCAATTCAAGAATGCAATCCCATTCACAAAAGCCACAAAAAGAATAAAATACCTAGAAATACAGCTAACCATGGAGTTGAAAGATGCCTACAAGAATTACAAAACATTGCTCAAAGAAATCAGAGATGACATAAACAAAGGCAAAAATATTCCATGCTCATGGAGAGAATCTATTGTTAACATGGCCATACTGCTCAAAGCAATTTATAGATTCAATGCTATTCCCATCAAACTACCAATGATATTCTTAACAAAATTAGAAAAAACTATTTAAAAACTCATATGCAACCAAAAAGAGCCCCAGTAGCCAGAGCAATCCTATGTAAAAGAACAAAGCTGAAGACATCACATTACCCAACTTCAAACTATACTTTACAAGGCCATGAACCAGAACAGCATGGTACTGGTACAAAAACAGAAACATAGATGAATGGAACAGAAAGAGTGTGCAGAAAAAATGCCACACACTTGCAACCATCTCATCTTTGACAAAGTTGACAAGAACAAGCAGTGGGGAAAGGAATTTCTATTCATTAAATGGTGCTGGGGTAATTGGCTAGCCATATGCAGAAGCTAAAACTGAACCTCTTATTTACACCATTTACAATAATCAACTCAAGATGGATTAAGTAACTTAAATGTGAAACCTCAAACTATAAAAGCCCTAGAAGATAGCCTAGAAAATACCATTCTGGAAACAGGATCTGGTAAATATTTCATGATGAAGAAGCCAAAAACAATTGCAACCAAAAAAATTGACAAATGAGACCTATTTAAAATAAAGAGGTTCCACACAAGGAAAGAAAATATTAACAGAGTAAACAGACAACCTACGTACTGGGAGAAAATATTTGCAAACCATGAATCTGACAAAGGTTTAATATTCAGAATCTATAAGGAACTTAAAAACAAATTCACAAGCAAAAAACCAACCTCATTAAAAAGTGGCCAAAGGATATTACAGATACATTTTTTTTTTTTAAGTCAGGGTCTTGCTCTGTTGCTCAGGCTGGAGTACAGTGGTACAATCAGAGCTCACTGCAGTCTCGACCTCCCAGACTCAAATGATCGTCTTGCCTCAGCCTCTGGAGAAGCTGGGACCACAGGGGATGCCATCATGCACTGCTAACTTTTTCATTTTTTGTAGAAACAGGGTCTTGCTATATTGCCCAGGCTGATGTCAAACTCCTGGCCTAAAACAATCCTCTTGCCACAGCCTCCCAAAGCGTTGGGATTACAGGCGTGAGCCACCACACCCAACCTGAACAGATACATTTTTAGGAAGACAAACACATGGTCAACAAGCATATGAAAGAATGCTTAACATCACTATTCATTAGAGAAATGGAAATCAAAACCCTAATTAGATACCATCTTATACGAGTCAGAATGGCTATTATTTAAAAAGTCGAAAAATAATAGATGCTAGTGAGGCTGTGGAAAACAGGGAATGCTTATATAATACTGTTGATGGGAATGTAAATTATTCCATTATTGTGCAGAGTAGTCTGGAGATTTCTCAAAGAAAGTAAAACAGAACAACCATTTGACCCAGCAATTCCATTATTGGGTATATACCCATAGGAATATAAATCTTTCTACCACGAAGACACATGTATGTCTATGTTCATTGCAGCACTATTCATAATGGCAAAGACATGGAATCAACCTAAATGCCCACCAATGGGAGAGAAGACAAAGAAAATGCGGTACATATGTATCATGGAATAATAGGCACCTCTAAAAAAAGAATGAGGTTGTATGCTTTGCAGCAATATGGATGGAGCTGCAGGTCATTATTCTAAGCAAACTAATGCAGGAACAGAAAACCAAATACTACATGTTCTCATAAGTGGGAGTGAAAATACTGAATACACATGGACACAAAGAACGAAACATCAGACACCGGGGCCTACTTGAGGGTGGAGGGTGCAAGGATGTTGAAGATCAAAAAACTACCTATCAGGTACTATGCTTATTACCTGGATGACAAAATAATCTATACAGCAAATATCCTGTGACATACAATGAACTTATGTAGTAAAGTTGCCCAAATACCCTTGAACCTAAAATAAAAATTTTTAAAAATAATAAACAAATAATTTAAAAGGTGTGCTCCCCCCCTTCTCTAGGGGGGAAAAAAAAGACATACACTCATGTGGTTATCAAGGCAGTATTTACAATAGCAAAAACATGGTTTTAGGTTGTCTATAGGAACATGGAACATCAATCTATGATGAAAACTCTCAAGAAACTAAGAACAGAAGAAAGCTTCCTTAATCTGATAAAGAACATTTAAAAAAAAATAAAAACAAAAACAAACTACAGCTAACATCATGCCTTAATGGTGAAAAACTGCTTTCTCCCTAAGATCAGGATGAAGGCTTCTGTTCTGTATTTTACTGAGGGTACAAGACAGTGTAGTATGATAATAAAAACAGTATACAAATTGGAAACTAAGAAATAAAACTTTTCACTCCCAGATACCATGCTCATGTACATTAAAAATCTTATAAATTTACCAAAAAAAACTATTTAGAGCTTATAAGTCAATTTGGCAATGTCCCGGGATATAAGGTTAATATGCAAAAATAAACCATTTCTATAAACTAGCAAGAAACAAGTAAAAATGAAAACAAAAGAACATTTTAAATGATATTCCATGTGTAACACTTATACACTAAAAATCACAAAACATTACTGAAATTTTATAAAGAAGCTCTAAGGAAATGCAGAGAATATACCATAATCACGAATTGGTAGACCCAATACAATACTATCACAATGTCAGTTATTACCAAGCTAAGCTATAGCTTCAATGCAATCCTAATCAAAATCCCAACAGGCTTTCTTATTTCAGAAAGTAAAAAACTAACTTAAATGTAAAACCCAAAACTCAAAACCATAAAAACCCTAGAAGAAAACATAGGCAGTACTATTCAGGATACAGGCATGGGCAAAAATTTTAAGATGAAATCACCAAAAGCAATTGCAAAAAAAGCTAAAATTGACAAATGAGATCTAATTAAACTAAAGAGCTTCTGCATAGCGAAACAAACTATCTTAAGAGCAGACAGGCAACCTACAGAATGGGAGAAAAAATTTGCAATCTACCCATCTGACAAAGGTCTAATATCTAGAATTTACAAGAAACTTAAATTTACAAGAAGAAAAAACAATCTCATCAAAAAGTAGGCCAAGGACATGAACAGACACTTCTCAAAAGAAGACATTTATGTGGCCAACAAACATATATTAAAAAAAGATCAGTATCGGTGATCATTAGAGAAATGCAAATCAAAACCGCAATGAGATACCATCTCATGCCAGTCAGAATGGCGATTATTAATAAGTCAAGGAAAAAGCAATGCTGGCGAGGCTGTGAAGAAACAGGAATGCTTTTACACTGTTGGTGGAAATGTAAATTAGTTCGACCATTGTGGAAGACAGTGTGGTGATTCCTCAAGGACCTAGAACCAGAAACACCATTTGATCTAGCAATCCCATTACTGGGTATACACCCAAAGTAATATAAATCATTGTATTATAAAGATACACGGACACATATGTTTGTAGCAGCACTATTCACAATAGCAAAGACATGGAACCAACCCAAATGACCATCAATGATCAACTGAATAAAGAAAATGTGGTACATATACACCATGGAATACTATACAGTCATAAAAAGTAATGAGATCACGTCCTTTGCAGGGACATGGATGGAGCTAGAAGCCATCATCCTCAGCGAACTAATGCAGGAACTGAAAACCAAAGACCGCATGTTCTTACTCACAAGTGGGAACTGAACAATGAGAACATATGGACACAGGGAGGGGAACAACACACACCGGGGCCTGTCAGGGTTCGAAAGGAGGGAGAGCATCAGGACAAATAGCTAATGCATGCTGGGCTTAATATCTAGGTGATAGGTTGATAGCTGCAGAAAACCACCATGGCACATGTTTACCTATGTAACAAACCTGCATATTCTGCACGTGCATCCTGGGACTTACAGTAAAATAAAATTTTTAAAAAATAAAATCAATTACAACAACAACAAAAGAAAGTAAAAAACTGATCCTAATATTTACATAAAAATTGCAAAGTCCTGAGATGAGCAAAACAAGCTCAAAAAAGAAAATAAAGTTGAAGGACTTCTACATTATTTGAAGACTTTCTACAAAGCTAGAGAAATTAAGATAGTTTAAAGATAAACTTATCAATGAAATAGAACTGAACTGAGAATCCAGAAATATATTCAAACTAATAGGGCAGATTTATATTTTTATCAAGGTTTCAAAACAGAAAATTAGACATCAATGGAATGCGACAGAGTCCAGAACAGAATCACACATATATGATAAGATTTTTTAAAATCAAGGTGCTAAGGCATATGGAAAAGAAAAATATTTTCAAAAATGATAGTACAGCAGGCTATCTATAGAAAAATAAACCTGGACCTATACTTTATATCATGCCTACTAATTTATTTTAAATGGACTATAAGCGTAAATGCTAAAGGTAAAATTACAAATCTTTAGAAAAAAAAAATGATAGAGTATCTTTTGACCTTTGAGCAGGCAAAGATCTCTTAGGCATATCCAGAGAGCACTAGACATAAAAGAAAAATACTGATAAAGCAGATATTATTAAAATTAAAACTTTTGCTTATCAAAAGCTATTATAAAGAAAATGTATATGTAAGCTCCAGAATGAGAGAAAACACATCTCAGTACATATATCTGTCCAATAACTTGCAGTCAGAATATATAAATGACTAATAAAATGACAGGCCATTTTTTTAAATTGGGATACTTCATAAAGGAAAATATTGAACAGTTTTAAAGGATATGAAAAGATGATGAATATATGTGTTAGTCACTGGGGAAGTGCAAATTAGAACAACAATGAGATACCACTACATTCCCACTAGAACTAAACTAAAATTTAAAAAACTAATAACAACAAATATTGGCAAGAATGTGAAGGACCTGGAATTCTCAGATTGCTAATGGGAGTATAAAATGGCACAACCATTTTATAGTTTATGGAAAACAGTTTGACAATTCTACTTCTAAGTATTTACCGCAAATATTTGTTCACCCAAAGACTTTAAAGGAGTTTTATTTATAAATGTCCCAGATTGGAAATCTAAATGTCTATCAGTAGAAAGTGGTATATCCATACAATGGATATAGTCAGCAATAAAAAGGGAAGAAATTACATATACACGTCAACACAGATAAATCTCAAAAACAGTATAATCAGTTAAAAAAAAAGCCAGCTGCAAAAGAGTGGATGTCATTTATATAAATTTCTTGAACTGGAAAAAGTAATCTCCAATTATAGAAAGCATATCAGTGGTTGCCTCAGGCCAGGAGTGGTGGGAGACTGACTGCAAAGAGGAACAAAAAACTTTATGGGGCAATGAAAATGTTCTAAATTTTGATAGGGGTATGGATTGTATGACTATCTAGATTTTTCAAAACTCAAAACAGTTTATTTTTGACATCGCCACATTGCACTTAAATAAATCACACATCGATGAAAAAAGTCAATAGATACAGTTAATATGCACAGAATGGACACAGATGGCAAAATATTAGAAGATAAAAGTATTTTTCCTATGGTTATTTACATTTTTAAGATTTTCCTTAAAAAACAAAGCATTAGTTACATTAAAAAATAAATAAATAAATAAATAAGGTCCTCAAAAGCAGCTTCATTGATAAGGTGACATTTGATCAAAGACCTGAAGGAGGTGAGGAAGTCAACTGTATGGATGTATGTGAGAAGAGAAGAACCTTCTAGGAAGAGGAAACCTGAACTATAAAACCCTTGAGGTTTTGACAAGAGCAGTGACAGGCTCTCAGTTACATTTTAACAGGTCCGCTGTGGTTGCAGTGTTTAGAATATACAAGGGCAGAAACAAGGAGACTAGTCAGAAGGCTACTGTAACAATCCAGGTAAGAGATGATTGAAGCTCGGATCAGGGAAAGCAATGAAGTTAGAGAAACGTCGTCAAATTCCGAATATATGTTTAAAGCAAAGCTAACATTTGCAGTTAGATTGGATGTGAGGTGTAGGAGAAAGACAGATCAAGGATGACTTCAGTGGTTTTGGCCTAAGCAACTAGAATAAAGTATTCATTTGCTGATATAGAGAAGACTATGAAATGAGGTAGGTTTTTTGTGGCAAGAGGAAAGAGCAGGTTTGTTTTGGATATACTAAGTTTGAGTAAAGCTGAAGATATAAAATTGGTATCATTGGCAAGTAGAGGTATTTATAGCCACAGAACCAGGGTGATCACCAAGGGAATGTGAACATTAAAAATAGACAGGTTCAAAGAACAGGCCCTTAAAACATTCAAAAGTATCAGGAGGTCTGCAAGTTCTTAGCATAAACTAGAAACGAAGGTCAATAATGCCCTAAAATACACCGTAAAACTATTCTGAGAAATCTGGACTAACTTCAAACACTAAAATCAAAAAAGCCTTTTCTATTCTTTGATTAAATGGGCAGTCTGAAGTTATCACTGATTATGTAAGTTGAAATAGACACCTAGATCAATCATGATCTTAACACCGAAACTACTGCACTATTCACCATTATTGTACATTCTATATTCCTATAATTCCATGGGTCAAGCTTCTCCATCTTTGAGACACTTAGTAATAAAAGTATAAGGACATATTCAGAATAGTTGCCCTCGAACAGCAAAGGATTATCTACTAAAGAAGAGCTATCTCTGTGTCCTCCACCGGACTCATCCGTCATCAGATGACACTCAAAGCTTGTGAGGTAATGATGTACTACACAGCTGTCCGATCTTCAGATGACACTTTGGAGGCTGATGATAAACTACAGGTCTGACAACTCACTTTCCATTTTAAGATATTTCTTGAACTTTTTCTTGTTGTGACAGGCAACCAAATTGATTAAGCCTAGTCATGGGATTTGACACTACAGCCAGTAGACTTCTATTTGTTGATTGCTATTGATTTTCTTTGATACTTCATTTAAAAATCAATAGTTGGAAAGAAAAATAGGCTTGGTTTACACATACTTAAACATACTATTGTATGCTGGAGGAGGCACAAGTTTGGCAGAGCTTTGGCATCCAATTATAAGAAGAGCTCTTAACAGGTGAAAGCAAGGGCTTTAGATCGATATGCAGTTTTCTTTCTCAATCAAGGAAAGTGGCTATAAATTAGGCTCATCAGTGTTATTTCCAAGGCTTTCATGAAGCAAACAACTTTAAACTTTTTTGTCTTCCTTGGATTTACATTAAAAGATACATCACTAAGAATTTTTCTTTTGTTTTTAAGGGTATTTAAGGTACCTGAAGTTCATCCGGGCTTTTATCTTTTTGGCTTTTTTTTTATTTTTTTGCCGCTCTTCTCCATCTTTCAAAGTCTCTGCTGGAGCTGTACTTTCAATCACAATGTCAATAATATACTTCTTCAAGGAAAGATGCTCCTGCAAGATAAATAAATAAAATAATAATAATGAGAATGATTTTTTAAATATAACATAGGATTGCTATAGACTACAGTGAGTATAAGACATTTGATAAAACTAAAAGTAATCTCTGTAATACACTGGTTTCTACAATTGTTTTGGAAAACGTTGAAGAAACTGTTTTAAGATTTTTACACCACTGACTTCACTTCAGTGCATATCAGTTGTGCCTAATACTAAGGATACATGGACATAATCCCTACCATGATATCACACAAGTAGAGTAGGAAAGGTAAAATACATACACAAAACTATAATGCCATCTATAATACCAAGTCAATCGGAGATTTAGAGTGCTGTAATAACTCAAAGACGGAAACAGGATCACTGTTCACTAGGGGGAAAGGGGGGGAAACTTCAGGAAGGAAGCACCATATTCGCTATCCCTTGAAGAAAGGATAAAATGTGAACATACAGATATTAGGTAAGTATGTGTTTGGGCTGGGAGTGGATAAGGTTGCAGAAAGGAAAAAGGAGGTCATCTCAGAAAACACATCCTAGAGATGAGAAAGTGGAATGTGGGTATCGACAGCATAGCTTTGGTTCAGCGAGAGCACGCAGTGTTTGGTCAAGTTCTCCTCCTTATCCATCTTAGATTTTATGGCCTATCACTATAATCATTCTGTTGCCTGAGCTCAATTCTTTTCCCCCTTTGTTCTTTCATACATGCATGGCAAAATCCCAACCCTAAATCCAACTCTTGCCCTATTCTGAGCCTATGTCTGAAGAAGATTAATGTGGCTATAATTACAAACTTTAAATTTATGAAATTACACCTCAAGTGGCCTCTAGTATTCCCAGGCAGTCAAGCAACCTTACATTAGTTAATCTACACACTCGCCTTGCTAAAAATTATTTTAGACTCTCTCCTTAAATCTCCAATATCCCTCATCTCCTAACCCCATCTCTCAGTTCATGATCATATTTGATTAAAGAAAATAGCATTATTCAGATGAGCTTCCACACACTCCCACAGCTAAATGTGTCAAACAATCTGTATATGTGCTTGTACACTCTCTTCCCTCCTGTTGTAATATATGAACACATGTTCCTATCTAAGAGCAAGTCCTCCAATATACACTGAATCCCAATCCTTGTCTTGCATTTTTATGGTTATTTCTCCTCTTATCCGGATAATCAGTTTTCCTGTTTCTATTTAAATCATCTCAAAAGGATTCTTGTTCATATGTCTCCATTTGGCTACTACCCTTTTATACCAAAATTTGTTGAAACAAAGTGTATTTTGCCTCTACTTCCTTCACTCCCATTCACTCCCAAACTCATTTTAGTCCAGCTTTTGCCCTTACCACCCTTACCAATCTGCAAATTTTCCTTGTCAAAGTCAATAACGCCAGTGGCCAGTGTTCAGTTCTTATCTTTTTCTTGCAACTTTAGTCCTATAGGTCATTTCCTCCTACCCGAGACTCCTCCTTCACTTGGTTTCCTGATATCACATTGTCCTTCTAACTCACTGGCTGCTCCTTCTAAGTCTTCTTTGCTGGGTCATTTTTCTCTTCTTGACCTCTAAATGTTAAAGCATCCCAGAGCTACACTCAGTGCTTTCTTCTTCTCTATCCAAACTCACTCATTTAATGCAGTAACTTGAAATATTATTCATACACAGAAAATTCTCAAATTTTTATCTCTAGTTCTGACCTCTCTCCTGAACTCTATTCACCTGCATAAAAATGTCTCCTCGAATTGCTTGAACCTGGGAGGCTGAGGTTGTGGGGAGCCGAGATCACGCCATTGCACTCCGCCCTGGGCAACAAGAGCGAGACTCGGTCTCAAAAAAAAAAAAAAAAAAGCTTCCTCGGCCAGGTACAGTGGCTCACACCTGTAATCCCAGCACTTTGGGAAGCCAAGGTGGGAGGATCACTTGAGGGCAGGAATTCGAGACCATACTGGCCAACATGGTAGACTCCTGTCTCTACTAAAAATACAAAAATTCGCCAGGCATGGTGGTATATGCCTGTACGTACCTGTAATCCCAGCTACCTGGGAGGCTGAGGCAGAAAAATCACTTGAACCCAGGAGGCGAAGGTTGCAATGAGCCGAGATCACGCCACTGCAGTCCAGCCTGGGCAACAAAGCCAGACTGTCTTAAAAAAAAAAGTCTCCTCAAAATCTCCAATTAGGTGGAACATTTCCACAATCAGCATTTCAAAAATAACATGTCTACAACAAAACTCTTATGTTCCTTATATACATCAAATTGTTCTTCTGAGAGTGTTCTCTATTTCAGTAAATGGTACCATCATTTGCATAATTGCTCACATCCAATACATGCGCAAATCCTATCAGTTCTCCTTTCATATATATCCCCAATTCAACCACTTCTCCCTAACACCCTCACCTGCTCTAAGTCACCATCAGCATTCATTTATATTACTGCAATAGCCTCTGGTCTCGCAGTTTCTAATTTGACCCCACAGGTCTTTTCTCTATAAAAATGGCCACTTATTTTTTTAAAACAACAGTCAAATCACATCATTCCTTTTATCAAAACTTACATTCTCATTACACTTAGGGTAAATCCAAATTGCTCACCATGACCCACAAGGCTGAGTCATTGATCTCTCTGATCTCATCTACCATTCTCTTCTTTCTTCACTAAAACTACACCCACAGTGGTCCTCTTGTTGTTCCCCACATTCATCAGAAACATTACTGCCTCCGGGCTCTATATGTTTTTCCCTTAGCCAAGAATATTCTCTTGGGTATTTGCATGGTCTTGACCAAAATGAATGCTCAGTCTTAACATCCTCTATTATTTGCCATCTCCTTATTCTATGTTTCTTCATACAACTTGTTTCACATCACTGCCTAATATTACATATTCATTTTCAATTTCCGTCCTCAAACATAAGTTTCCCAAGGGCAATGACTTTGTCTGTTTTATTCATTGATGTTTCTATGTCTAGAACTGTGCCTGGCACATAGCAAACACTCAGTAAGTATGTGTTAGATAAGTAAAAAGAGAGTTAATGTAATAACAACTAATAGTATTTTTCAGCCCTTATTACACAAGATACATTGAGCTAAGTACTTTATATAATATCATTCATCTCGTCCTTACAACTATACTTAGAACATACTTAGAAGGTATATATTTTTATTATCCTCATTTTAACTATGAGAAAACTTGGACACAAAGTTAACTTTTTCAAAGTTAGAAGGCCAAAACCATGACTGAGTGACATTGCAGCTAGTAAAGTGACAGAGCCTAAATTTAAACCCAGACAGGGTGATTAGGGAATCCACATTCTTGACTACCTTAGAGATACGGCTGGAAGTAGGTTTAAGCTATAGAATTGTGCTCACTTTCCAAATTATGAACCTACCAACAAAAAACAAGCAACAACAAAAAACAAAAACCCCACAGTCAAACGAAGAAAATGTTCTTTCACTGTAGAAGCAATTATTTTCTTTGATAAACTAGGCCTATGGTATACTGTACCTTTATACGGTAGCACTAACGCAAAGCAATGATTTAAGTAGTAAGTACACACATATAAAAAACTTAAAATAACCCAGGTTTTTCTTTTCAAAGAAAGAACACAGCGAGTGGCAGGGGGAGAAAACCCTCTTCTCATTATCTCCCAAAGACATATGGAACAAAGCAAGTCATATACGAAAGCACCATCCATACTACCATTTACTGAGCACTTACTATGTGATTAGCAAAGGACTGGATCAAGTACATACATTATTTCCTATCATCTTCACAATCCCATAAAGCAGGTGGTAGTATGTGTACATTTCACAGATGGTTAACAAACACAGATGTTTACAGATGCAAACCTCAAAGAAGTTTGGTATAATGCTCATGGTCACAAAGCTTAAGATCAAAACCATGACTCACTGACTTTACAAGATCAAGGTTTTTTACTACTACATATTCCCTCCTGCCATGCTGCTCAGGCAGGCTAGTCTCCGACATGTTATTTGATCACTGCACTAAGGAAAAGAAATATTCTAAATGATATCTTCAGTTTTGTGAAAGATCCAAATCATACTATTTTCAGTTGTATATAAATGTTATTTACATATCTAACAGAAACCACTAAGGAAACTTATACACAAATGCAGTCACTATGCAAAAACTTGGAATCTATCCAGAACTATCAAGAATCATACCTTTGTTATAGACAACACCTTTACACACATATTCACATACAAAACCACATATATCAGGCATTCATATTAATGTTAACATTTTTAAAATCTCAAACCAGAGACAAATGAGCATATGTTTTTGTTTGACTTAATAGTAAACTTTTTCTTAACACAAAAATGTGTTAATTATACAAAAAATACATAAATAAAAATTAAGATTAAAATATTTCTAATAACTAGAAAAAAACTAATGTTTTCAAGTATATTCTTCTAGATATCGTTCTTTGTACATATAGTTCTTTAAAAATAGGTTATCCCATTTATAAAATTTTTAAATTTGCTATATTTGATATAGATACATATTCTTTCCATTAAATAATATCCTACAGGAGGGGCGGAGCAAGATGGCCGAATAGGAGCAGCTCCAGTCTTCAACTCCCAGCGCCAGCGACACAGAAGACCGGTGATTTCGGCATTTTCAATTGAGGTACTGGGTTCATCTCACTGGGGAGTGCCGGACGATGGGTACTGGTCAGCTGCTGCAGCCCGACCAGCGAGAGCTGAAGCAGGGTGAGGCATCGCCTCACCTGGGAAGCGCAAGGGGGAAGGGAATCCCTTTTCCTAGCCAGGGGAACTGAGACACACAACACCTGGAGAATCGGGTAACTCCCACCCCAATACTGCGCTTTGAGCAAACAGGCACACCAGGAGATCATATCCCACACGTGGCCGGGAGGGTCCCACACCCACGAGCCTCCCTCATTGCTATCACAGCAGTCTGTGATCTACCGGCAAGGCAGCAGCCAGGCTGGGGGAGGGGCGCCCGCCATTGCTGAGGCTTAAGTAGGTAAACAAAGCTGCTAGGAAGCTCGAACTGGGTGGAGCTCACAGCAGCTCAAGGAAACCTGCCTGTCTCTGTAGACTCCACCTCTGGGGGCAGGGCACAGTAAACAATAACAAAGCAGCAGACACCTCTGCAGACGCAAACGGCTCTGTCTGACAGCTTTGAAGAGAGCAGTGGATCTCCCAACACGGAGGTTGAGATCTGACAAGGGACAGACTCCCTGCTCAAGCGGGTCTCTGACCCCTGAGTAGCCTAACTGGGAGACATCCCCCACTAGGGGCAGTCTGACACCCCACACCTCACAGGGTGGAGTACACCCCTGAGAGGAAGCTTCCAAAGCAAGAATCAGACAGGTACACTCGCTGTTCAGAAATATTCTATCTTCTGCAGCCTCTGCTGCTGATACCCAGGCAAACAGGATCTGGAGTGGACCTCAAGCAATCTCCAACAAACCTACAGCTGAGGGTCCTGACTGTTAGAAGGAAAACTATCAAACAGGAAGGACACCTACACCAAAACCCCATCAGTACATCACCATCATCAAAGACCAGAGGCAGATAAAACCACAAAGATGGGGAAAAAGCAGGGCAGAAAAGCTGGAAATTCAAAAAATAAGAGCACATCTCCCCCTGCAAAGGAGCGCAGCTCATCGCCAGCAACGGATCAAAGCTGGACGGAGAATGACTTTGACGAGATGAGAGAAGAAGGCTTCAGTCCATCAAATTTCTCAGAGCTAAAGGAGGAATTACGTACCCAGCGCAAAGAAACTAAAAATCTTGAAAAAAAAGTGGAAGAATTGATGGCTAGAGTAATTAATGCAGAGAAGGTCATAAACGAAATGAAAGAGATGAAAACCATGACACGAGAAATACGTGACAAATGCACAAGCTTCAGTAACCGACTCGATCAACTGGAAGAAAGAGTATCAGCGATTGAGGATCAAATGAATGAAATGAAGCCAGAAGAGAAACCAAAAGAAAAAAGAAGAAAAAGAAATGAACAAAGCCTGCAAGAAGTATGGGATTATGTAAAAAGACCAAATCTACGTCTGATTGGGGTGCCGGAAAGTGAGGGGGAAAATGGAACCAAGTTGGAAAACACTCTTCAGGATATCATCCAGGAGAACTTCCCCAACCTAGTAGGGCAGGCCAACATTCAAATCCAGGAAATACACAGAACGCCACAAAGATACTCCTCGAGAAGAGCAACTCCAAGACACATAATTGCCAGATTCCCCAAAGTTGAAATGAAGGAAAAAATCTTAAGGGCAGCCAGAGAGAAAGGTCGGGTTCCCCACAAAGGGAAGCCCATCAGACTGACAGCAGATCTCTCGGCAGAAACTCTACAAGCCAGAAGAGAGTGGGGGCCAATATTCAACATTCTTAAAGAAAAGAATTTTAAACCCAGAATTTCATATCCAGCCAAACTAAGTTTCATAAGTGAAGGAGAAATAAAATCCTTTACAGATAAGCAAATGCTTAGAGATTTTGTCACCACTAGGCCTGCCTTACAAGAGACCCTGAAGGAAGCACTCAACATGGAAAGGAACAACCGGTACCAGCCACCTCAAAAACATGCCAAAATGTAAAGACCATCGAGGCTAGAAAGAAACTGCATCAACTAACGAGCAAAATAACCAGTTAATATCATAATGGCAGGATCAAGTTCACACATAACAATCTTAACCTTAAATGTAAATGGACTAAATGCTCCAATTAAAAGACACAGACTGGAAAACTGGATAAAGAGTCAAGACCCATCAGTCTGCTGTATTCAGGAGACCCATCTCACACGCAGAGACATACATAGGCTCAAAATAAAGGGATGGAGGAAGATTTACCAAGCAAATGGAGAACAAAAAAAAGCGGGGGTTGCAATCCTAGTCTCTGATAAAATAAACTTTAAACCATCAAAGATCAAAAGAGACAAAGAAGGCCATTACATAATGGTAAAGGGATCAATTCAACAGGAAGAGCTAACTATCCTAAATATATATGTACCCAATACAGGAGCACCCAGATTCATAAAGCAAGTCCTTAGAGACTTACAAAGAGACTTAGACTCCCATACAATAATCATGGGAGACTTCAACACTCCACTGTCAACATTAGACAGATCAACGAGACAGAAAGTTAACAAGGATATCCAGGAATTGAACTCATCTCTGCAGCAAGCAGACCTAATAGACATCTATAGAACTCTCCACCCCAAATCAACAGAATATACATTCTTCTCAGCACCACATCGTACTTACTCCAAAATTGACCACATAACTGGAAGTAAAGCACTCCTCAGCAAATGTACAAGAACAGAAATTATAACAAACTGTCTCTCAGACCACAGTGCAATCAAACTAGAACTCAGGACTAAGAAATTCAATCAAAACCGCTCAACTACATGGAAACTGAACAACCTGCTCCTGAATGACTACTGGGTACATCACGAAATGAAGGCAGAAATAAAGATGTTCTTTGAAACCAATGAGAACAAAGATACAACATACCAGAATCTCTGGGACACATTTAAAGCAGTGTGTAGAGGGAAATTTATAGCACTAAATGCCCACAAGAGAAAGCAGGAAAGATCGAAAATTGACACTCTAACATCGCAATTAAAAGAACTAGAGAAGCAAGAGCAAACACGTTCGAAAGCTAGCAGAAGGCAAGAAATAACTAAGACCAGAGCAGAACTGAAGGAGATAGAGACACAAAAAACCCTCCAAAAAATCAATGAATCCAGGAGTTGGTTTTTTGAAAAGATCAACAAAATTGACAGACCACTAGCAAGACTAATAAAGAAGAAAAGAGAGAAGAATCAAATCGACACAATTAAAAATGATAAAGGGGATATCACCACTGACCTCACAGAAATACAAACTACCATCAGAGAATACTATAAACACCTCTACGCAAATAAACTGGAAAATCTAGAAGAAATGGATAATTTCCTGGACACTTACACTCTTCCAAGACTAAACCAGGAAGAAGTTGAATCCCTGAATAGACCAATAGCAGGCTCTGAAATTGAGGCAATAATTAATAGCCTACCAACCAAAAAAAGTCCAGGACCAGATGGATTCACAGCTGAATTCTACCAGAGGTACAAGGAGGAGTTGGTACCATTCCTTCTGAAACTATTCCAATCAATAGAAAAAGAGGGAATCCTCCCTAACTCATTTTATGAGGCCAACATCACCCTGATACCAAAGCCTGGCAGAGATACAACAAAAAAAGAGAATTTTAGACCAATATCCCTGATGAACATCGATGCAAAAATCCTCAATAAAATACTGGCAAACCGGATTCAGCAACACATCAAAAAGCTTATCCACCATGATCAAGTGGGCTTCATCCCTGGGATGCAAGGCTGGTTCAACATTCGCAAATCAATAAACATAATCCAGCATATAAACAGAACCAAAGACAAGAACCACATGATTATCTCAATAGATGCAGAAAAGGCTTTTGACAAAATTCAACAGCCCTTCATGCTAAAAACGCTCAATAAATTCGGTATTGATGGAACGTACCTCAAAATAATAAGAGCTATTTATGACAAACCCACAACCAATATCATACTGAATGGGCAAAAACTGGAAAAATTCCCTTTGAAAACTGGCACAAGACAGGGATGCCCTCTCTCACCACTCCTATTCAACATAGTGTTGGAAGTTCTGGCTAGGGCAATCAGGCAAGAGAAAGAAATCAAGGGTATTCAGTTAGGAAAAGAAGAAGTCAAATTGTCCCTGTTTGCAGATGACATGATTGTATATTTAGAAAACCCTATTGTCTCGGCCCAAAATCTCCTTAAGCTGATAAGCAACTTCAGCAAAGTCTCAGGATACAAAATTAATGTGCAAAAATCACAAGCATTCTTATACACCAGTAACAGACAAACAGAGAGCCAAATCAGGAATGAACTTCCATTCACAATTGCTTCAAAGAGAATCAAATACCTAGGAATCCAACTTACAAGGGATGTAAAGGACCTCTTCAAGGAGAACTACAAACCACTGCTCAGTGAAATCAAAGAGGACACAAACAAATGGAAGAACATACCATGCTCATGGATAGGAAGAATCAATATCGTGAAAATGGCCATACTGCCCAAGGTAATTTATAGATTCAATGCCATCCCCATCAAGCTACCAATGAGTTTCTTCACAGAATTGGAAAAAACTGCTTTAAAGTTCATATGGAACCAAAAAAGAGCCCGCATCTCCAAGACAATCCTAAGTCAAAAGAACAAAGCTGGAGGCATCACGCTACCTGACTTCAAACTATACTACAAGGCTACAGTAACCAAAACAGCATGGTACTGGTACCAAAACAGAGATATAGACCAATGGAACAGAACAGAGTCCTCAGAAATAATACCACACATCTACAGCTATCTGATCTTTGACAAACCTGAGAGAAACAAGAAATGGGGAAAGGATTCCCTATTTAATAAATGGTGCTGGGAAAATTGGCTAGCCATAAGGAGAAAGCTGAAACTGGATCCTTTCCTTACTCCTTATACGAAAATTAATTCAAGATGGATTAGAGACTTAAATGTTAGACCTAATACCATAAAAATCCTAGAGGAAAACCTAGGTAATACCATTCAGGACATAGGCATGGGCAAAGACTTCATGTCTAAAACACCAAAAGCAACAGCAGCAAAAGCCAAAATTGACAAATGGGATCTCATTAAACTAAAGAGCTTCTGCACAGCAAAAGAAACTACCATCAGAGTGAACAGGCAACCTACAGAATGGGAGAAAATTTTTGCAATCTACTCATCTGACAAAGGGCTAATATCCAGAACCTACAAAGAACTCAAACAAATTTACAAGAAAAAAACAAACAACCCCATCAAAAAGTGGGCAAAGGATATGAATAGACATTTCTCAAAAGAAGACATTCATACAGCCAACAGACACATGAAAAAATGCTCATCATCACTGGCCATCAGAGAAATGCAAATCAAAACCACAATGAGATACCATCTTACACCAGTTAGAATGGCGATCATTAAAAAGTCAGGAAACAAGAGGTGCTGGAGAGGAACACTTTTACACTGTTGGTGGGATTGTAAACTAGTTCAACCATTATGGAAAACAGTATGGCGATTCCTCAAGGATCTAGAACTAGATGTACCATATGACCCAGCCATCCCATTACTGGGGATATACCCAAAGGATTATAAATTATGCTGCTATAAAGACACATGCACACGTATGTTTATTGCAGCACTATTCACAATAGCAAAGACTTGGAATCAACCCAAATGTCCATCAGTGACAGACTGGATTAAGAAAATGTGGCACATATACACCATGGAATACTATGCAGCCATAAAAAAGGATGAGTTTGTGTCCTTTGTAGGGACGTGGATGCAGCTGGAAACCATCATTCTTAGCAAACTATCACAAGAACAGAAAACCAAACACCGCATGTTCTCACTCATAGGTGGGAACTGAACAATGAGATCACTTGGACTCGGGAAGGGGAACATCACACACCGGGGCCTATCATGGGGAGGGGGGAGGGGGGAGGGATTGCATTGGGAGTTATACCTGATGTAAATGACGAGTTGATGGGTGCAGCACACCAACAAGGCACAAGTATACATATGTAACAAACCTGCACGTTATGCACATGTACCCTACAACTTACAGTATAATAATAATAAATAAATTAAATAATAATAATAATAATAATAATATCCTACAACATAAGCTAATAGATGTAAGCTATTCCATTTCATGAATATACCTATTTTGCCTAATGCCTTATTGTTAGATATCTGGATAATTTTTAATTTTTCAATGTCATAAATAGTGCAACAAAATATTCCTATAACTCAAATTTAAACAAATAGTCAATTATTCCTTTATGATCAAATCACAGAAATGAAAAACCTGGGCAACAGATTACACATATTTTTAAGACTTTTGATAAGTACTCTCAAACTGAATAATCAAAATGGGAATTAATTTATGTCCCCACAAGTGGTTTGCCAGTATGTGGTGTTCCTGTTTTGTTTCTAAATCTGTTGATTAGTTAACTAAAATATTGGTATTAGTATGCTTGACCACTTCTCTGCGTTTTGTTTTCTGTGACTTTGGATGTTTCTTCTGTTCCTTTCTATAAACACATTTCAAGTCTTTACATACTAACTTTTAATGGTTTGCATTATGCTTTTGCTTTTTCTAAGAGAGAGATCACCTTTTGATGATAAAAGAGTAATAATCATCTATCTTTCTATTAAAATAACTACAGTGTTACACAGGAACAAAGTTTTGACATGGTTTCTGAAGATGGAAAGCACGTAAAAAGAAGGGTTTTCAACATTGAGGGAGTGGTTTAGTAAATTACGGTGTATTTCTATGAAGAAGTAATAGTCATTAAAATCCTTATTAAAGGTTGGGTGCGGGGGCTCATACCTGTAATCCCAGCACTTCCGGAGACAGAGGTGGGTGGATCGCTTGAGCCCAGGAGTTCGAGATCAACCTGGGCAACATGGAAAAACCCCATCTCTACAAAATATCAGCAGGACATCATGGCGTGCACCTGTGGTCCCAGCTCCATGGGAGGCTGAGGCAGGAGGATCACATGAGTCCAGGAAGTTGAGGCCACAGTGAGCCATGATTGCACCACTGCACTCCAGTCTGGTAACAGATTTAGATTATAAAAGAAGATTCTGAGAAGATGGTGGCAGTGGTAGCAGAATTTTGAACTCACTGAATTTCCATATAAAACCATAAAGAGCAATTAGACATTAAAGCAAAACCCATGAAAAATATTTACAACCATACAAAGTGACAAGGTATTCCCACAACCCCCAAATAGAAGTGAGTGTGGACAAACTACCATCAGATAAGTAGCGTTTCAGTGTCTGCAAGAGAAATTAGAGGGAAACATCAGGATGAATAATGAATATCAGAACATAAGAACCCTAAAAAAGGAACAGTTATTCACTGGAGAGTTAACAGGCTAATTTGAGAACAGCCTTTGAAAGTGAGAGGGGCTCTGACCCTTCAAGAGGAGGTGAGTAAATGGTCCTTGCACTAAGAAGGTCTGATCTGACTAGTGGAGGGTAGCCCTTATGACTCTGGAAATAAGCTACCAGGGCTCCCTTCCAGGAGAGGGCTCTAATGGGACAAACTGCTGGGAAAGAAATTTAAATTGGACAAACTAAGGATAATAGAGACAAAGAGGAAAACAATGCCTAGCTAAAAGCAGAATAGGAAAACAGAACCAGGAAACCTCAGAACTCAAGCCACTACATTTTTCACAAAAATAGTATAAGAGGGATCTCTATGAAGTTAGAATGGCTACCCTAAAACATGTCCTTCTAAAAGTTTCATAAAACTACTTCCATGTAAAAATTAGCAAGAGAAAAGTATCAAGGTCAAATGCCAAAGTTATCAGAAGAAAACAAATAAGTAGAATAGCAACCTTACAAACAACAACAAATCATACCAAAAAAATGCATGCACAGGTCAAAAAATTAACTTTCTATTTCAAAATAAGCTGAAACACATACAAAAAATGATATAAGGCATGAGAGAACAACAGAAATCACTATCTTAAAAACTCAATAATTAGGTCTTAAAACTCAAAAAAAGATTGCAATGAAAGAAATCATTTAAGAAATAAAAACAAAACAGAAGATGTATAAGAGTAAATAAACACAACAAATAATGCCTCAAAACGTAAATAAAAAGGATACAATTTTTTCAATAAAAAAATTTGAAAGTGGAATAATTTACTTTCAATAAATAATTTGAAAGTAAGTGGAAATACTGAAGAGGAGCAAAGATGAGATCAAGATAATAGGAGTTCTTGATAAAGTAAACCAAAGCAAGAGAATAGATCAAATATTAAAAACCTTAATCCAATAAAACTTTCAAGAATATAAAAAGAATCACTTCTCGGCCTTTTGGCTAAGATCAAGTGAAGAATATAAATACTGAAAGAGTACACCATACACTCGAAAATACTGACCTAGAGAGGCTAATATTGACTTATCTTATTAAAATTTCTGGGCCTTAAATAAAAAGAAAATTTATTTCAGCATTTAGGGGGAAAAAGAACAAGTAACTTACAAGGAAAAAAACTGGATTATCATCAGACTTTTTGACAGCAACATTTTATGCCAAAAGAAAATAATGTATTTAGCATCATCAAGAAAGAAATATAAGCTAAAGATTTTCTATCTAGTAAAATTAACTTTCAAGCAAAATAAGCACAAATTATTACCAACATTTTAAAAACCTGGAGAATATTATTCTCATAAACCTTTCTGAGGAATCTACATGATTCCTCAGAACATGCCTCAGAAAAGAAAAATGACAGGAGAGACATGGACAAGGACTGCTGGTGGACATTACATATATACTTACAGAACTGAGACTAAACTAGGTATAAAAGCTAAAAAATCCAGTATATAATGCTGGTGTCTCAGATTTAACATCATGTTACTATTTTTAAAAGACGGGGAGAATGGGGAAAACATATGAAAAGAAATTTAAACTGTTCTCGGTAATTACACTGATGGTGGTACTATTAGTAATGTTATTCTAAGACTGTTGCATGTGTTGGGCAGGATAGAGTAAATGTGGTTATATTATAATTCTGTCATCTCCTCTGTCCTTGGGAACCTGATATTTGGTATGGAAGAAAAGAGATACAGGATGCAATACAGAAGAGGTTGAATAGACACACACCTATACACATATTTTTCATTTCTTCATTTTCTAATTCTGTTCACAATGATCAACCCATACCGCAATGAGCATCTCTGATTATGGTCTTGAAATATCATTTCCCAGTAAAAGCAAGCAGAGTTTCTTACCAAAATGGCTGATAATAAGTCTAACACCTTGTAAACTGGGTAGCAAGGCAACTATCAAATTCGACTGGGCTCATCTCAAAAGGACTTGAAAACAAACTCAAAAAGACTCTCACTGAAGAAAAGATGGCATAATTTGAGATTCAAACAGGAAAACTACAAAAAAAAATGACTGAAACCCATTAAAAATATTTAAATCCATCAGTTCATAATTTATCTATACACACACCCCCCCCCCCCCCCCCCCCCCACACACCAATCAGATAACTTTGGAGGATAACAGGAAACTAGTTTGTTATCTTGAAAACTGATAAATAATAAAAAATGTGTATTGACTCACATACACACATACAAACTGTACTCAGTAACCAAATAGTAGATGAGGAAACCATTTCTTTATAAATGTATTACAAATAATAAATGAAAATGAAATGCACAATTGGAATATCCCTATATCTATGAATTAGTGGATCTAGGTACTAAGTGTCAATAGCTGATATGTCAATACCACAAAAAGAAAAAACAATCAAACAATATGTTCATCTTGATGAAAGAACTCAACACCAATTATAGTCTTACCAAATGAATCAAACCTGAGTCTAAGACTCTAGGTTCATGTATCTACAAGGGAGGAAATAAAGAGGACAAAGAAAATATTGCACTGCACCAGATTCCATAGTAATAGAGCTTTATAGCAAGTCACATAAGTCTTTTACTATGAACTGAATTTCCCAGTCTCTCTTGTAGCTTGAGGTGACGATGTGACTGAGTACTCATTAATGGAAAATGAATGCATACTTGGTGTTTTAAGGTCCATTTACTCTTCCCTTTCTACAAATTGCAACAGAAAAGAGCCTGTAACAACAGCTCTGATCATGAAGGGAGGGCATACCTGAGGAGATGGTAAAGACAGAAGATGGGTCCCTGAAAAAACATGTCACATAAAGCGACCCTGAAAACCTGGTCTGCTTACCTCAGAACTGTACTGTAAAAAATAAATTTCTTTGTTCTTAAAATCACTGTATTTTGGTGCTTTTATAGCAGCTTAGACCTTTCCCTAATACAATTATGCAGAAAAGTTTTATACATAATATATATTTTGTGTGTATTTACATGTATACATTAGCATGCATAAGGTAACATAAGAAAAGGCAAAAATTAAAATTTCTCACTAGATGATTGTGACAAGTTTTAAATTTCCTCTTTTATAATAAGCATGTATTACTTTCAGAAGCAGAAAGAAAATCTCCATAAAAAATAGCCATAATGAAATGTTATCTGGAATTGACTTCAAGATAGTAGTTACAGAGAGTGGATGGAATGTCAACGAGGCAGGATTTACCACAAGTTTATCACTGCAAGGTTGTATGATGAGTAACTGGAGGTTCATCATACTATTATGTATGTTTTAAATTCACCATAATAATTAGTTTACAAAATAGTCATTTTGTAGAGAAAAATAATATATACATATGAACCTTAAAATTCCATGTTTGGCTTGCCAAATAAGTAAATAAAATTAAAATATTTATATCTCTCAAGCGTCTAAGATCTGAACTTAAAACGAAATTAACACATTTGTGCACTATTCAAGCACTGAAAGCATATACTATACTGCAAGTTTGAAATTTGTTATAAGGATAGGAGAAAACAATCTTCTGCAGAAAAGTAAAATTAATAAGGACATGCCTTACTGAAAGAAGAGGTGATATATTTGTATTGACCTCGTCACTGTCTTGCCTGGTTCTCTTATGTCTGAGGCTATGGAACAGGACAAAATTTAACTGGCAATTACAGAAAGATGCAGAAGCTGAACCTTCTAAGTAACAATGCTGACAAAAAAGGGTTAGGCTCTACTTTCTCGAGCTACTTTGAAATGAAGGTTCTAATGCCCTTCCCCTAATTCCATAGCAAAATCTGCTATGATACAAAGAACACTAGCAGGATCTATACACTAACCTGTAGGTTCTGAAATTACTCTTGCTGCTCTAGGTCCAGAATAAAAACACTTGATTGCTTCTGTACTTGGGCATGCAGCACTCTTCACTCTGTCCTCAGGGGTGGGTAGTCCATTCCATGAAACTGGCTTTTTTTTTTCTTTTTTTTGAGACGGAGTCCCACTCTGTCACCCAGGCAGGAGTGCAGTGGCCCGATCTCGGCTCACTACAACCTCCGCCTCCTGGGTTCAAGTGATTCTCCTGCCTCAGCCTCCAGAGTAGCTGGGATTACAGGCGCCCGCCACCACGCCTGGCTAATTTTTGTACTTTTTTCTTTTTTTTGAGACGGAGTCTTGGCTCTGTCCCCCAGGCTGGAGTGCAGTGGCGCGATCTCGGCCCACTGCAAGCTCCGCCTCCCGGGTTCACGCCATTCTCCTGCCTCAGCCTCCCGAGCAGCTGGGACTACAGGCGCCCGCCACCACGCCCGGCTGATTTTTTGTATTTTTAGTAGAGACAGGGTTTCACCGTGGTCTCGATCTCCTGACCTCGTGATCTGCCTGCCTCGACCTCCCAAAGTGCTGGGATTACAGGCGTGAGCCACCACGTCCGGCCAATTTTTGTATTTTTAGTAGAGTCGGGGTTTCGCCATGTTAGCCAGGCTGGTCTCGAACTCCTTACCTCAGGTGATTCACCCGCCTCGGCCTCCCAAAGTGCTGGGATTACAGGGGTGAACCACTGCGCCTGGCCGAAACTGGGTTTCTTAATTTCTTCTTCTCCCTACTCATTGCTCGAGATTCCTGCTGTGATTTGAGCTCTGCTCAGAAACTTAGAATGCAACCTTTGGATCCTGAGCCTTGATGGCATCCTTCCTTAACACCCCACTTCCTTCACCCAGCCTGCACTGGCTGGGATCAGGAAAAAACAGAAATTTTACCTCCTTTTACTTCAAATTCTATTCTCTTCAAGTCATCTACAGCTCTAGCCATCAAAAAGATGGAGGTCTTTGGATACTGGTATACATGACTCTGTTCTATAGTCACATTTCATAACAATCTACCTTGCTAAACAGTCAACTAGTCTTATACCCCAGTCTATTTAATATTTAGTAAGTGCTCAGTCAAAAAAAGGTACTTTAAATAATTTTATTTCTGAACAATTACCATAATGAAATAGAGATGTACAAAAAGATTTCTCTATAAAGATATTCACTGCAGTGAGATTTACAACAAAGTATCAGTAGTGGGAAATTAATTACATAAGTTTTGGCACATGTATTGAGATACTATATAAATTTAATTCTAAACAACATTAATTATATTAAAATTTTATTGTATAATGTTAAATAAAAATTCTGGATTCAAATCTATGCAATGCAGTTTATATATAAATGTATGAGTTTTATATATTTGGGCACAAAAAGCAGAAAATAATTAGATCAAAATGTTAATAGAGCAGGCATTACTTTGCTTTTGCTTCAATCTTCTACTATATATTAATATGTACTTTATTATAAAATTAATGTTATTAAGGAAATGGAAGGAAAAGCAGTATCTTTCAAGTAAAGAGGGTCAATTTGCATAAGGTTATAGTTGTTGTACAGTATCTGTTGTATAGACATCCCTCATCTTTTTGTATCTACTCTCAAAGCTAATTATTATGTCCACAGGCACAAGCAAAAGCAAAGATATACCCTGTGAAACTCAGTAGTTAAGATTTACTTACTCATTTTCAAAATGTGAATCACAATAAAAATCTTCCCAAAAGGTGCCTGGATCTCCTTCCTTCCTAATATAATTTTTTAAATGCAACTTCTAGTCTCACTAAATCCTGCATAATACAATTCCTATCTCCAACTAAGAGAATCAGAAATTAGTCTTCGTTGACCATATTTCATACTGTTAATTCTAATTAAGCCTTAACAGAGACACTGTTTTTATTTTAGGTATAGAAAAGCAGCTTGATGCAGTAGAAGCAGCACTAAACTGTGAGTCAAGAGATCCACACCAAGATAAAGTCTGCAACTCATAACAGACTGACTTCTCTAGGCATCAGTTTCCTAATTAGTAAAATTAAGGGATTACATAATAAATTCTAAAGTCCCCCTTCCCTAATATTCTAAAAATCAATGTGACAAGCCCAAAAGTTAATTATGGTGGCTAATTCCACATACACAATAAAATTTTAAGTCTAGTTTTTAAGTCACACCTGTAAAATTTTAAACAACACTGCTATAGTTTAAAATACTAATAATGTATATAAAGAAATGAATACATATGCAGACATGATCTCATCAAAGTTTACACCCTTCTTATTCTTTTAATTACCTTTTATGGCATACTAGACCAAAGCTCTGGTTTTCCTAACACAATTTACTGTATTCTCTGACATAATTCATACTCAGGTTTATGACCTTGAAAGTCTATCAGACTCCTCCTAAAGGTTTCCGTATTTCCTATTTTTTAAGAGAGATGGGGAAAAAATACTGACCGATAGGTTCATGATCTTTGGAAAAAAATAAAAGTTCTAAAAACAGAATAGGCAGGAAATATAAATGACACAACATAGAATTTTATTAAGCTGCCATTTTTAGAGTTTTGTCAAGTGTTGCCTCAAACACATTCCATAAAATGTGGCACAATGAAGCAAATAATCTCCTTCCCATTATTTTAAAATATAACAATAGAATTTAGAATATTCAAAGATATTTTTCTTCTGAGATCAAAAGGATTTAAATGAAAAAAAAGGATCCAAAGCTTAATTACAGTAATATAAAATTTTTTATTAGAAAATCAGAGCTTTTTTCCAATAAAAATTCAATGTCTTAAGACACTTATTTCTTTACCGTTTATTTTCAAGACCAGGGTGGAAACCAAGTTACAAATCTAAATACATAAAAAATTAGTGCAATGGTTTTCACATGTCATTTGAAAAAACATTTTCCTCTCAGTCTCAGTCTACACTTTATGAACTTCGGAATCTAAAATCCAATTTTATCAGCTTATTGAAAAATCCATTTTTTTCTCACATTTAAAAATATTATTAAGTATACCACTGTTTTAAGCCTGCCCAGCATGACAACAAATAAGATAAATAGGAAGCATTTATAATATTCCCTCACTGCCTTCTACCCAAACTGGGAAGGGGTGAGGGACTGAAGGGTTAAAACTGGTACTTCTTGTTTCTCTGGATGATGAAGAGGGTGAGAGAAGTACAAGGTGAGGAAGGTATAGGAGGGCAGGAAAGAGATCAAGGTATCTGGAAGAGAAAGAAGAAGGAAAATTGGCAGAACAAGACAGAGAAACAGATGAAAGAAGGGAAAAATAAAGGAACATTCACCTAAAAACAAAGGGCATTTTTAGACATCACTTCATCACATATTTCGTATAGCATCCCCATAGATACAGCATACTGAAGATAATAAGTTAGAGTTTTAGCTCAATTCACTAATATTTAATTCAAAACCTACTATGTATCAAGGGCTTATCCTAACTGCTTAAGTTAAGAAGGAATGATTCTCTGGGGACAGAGTTTTATTCAGACTAAGACCAAAGGAATCCGTAGTAAACTGTTCTTTTCATAGATGATCACTCATCCAAGAAAACATTCCAACAGATTATGTTCCAGAAAGTACACAGACGAACTCTTTAAAGCTGATTGTAATTACTAATGTCTTGGATGGCATTAGTCATATCAAATAAAGTATCCATGGATAGTATTCAAACACTATTCAAAAATGAAGACAACAGAAAAATTACTTAATTCATATAAAAATGAGTGTGTTTAGAGATTCAAGAAACTGTGAAATTTGTCAGAGATGGGCTCACATGACATCATTTACCTATGTTTCCCTAGCACCTGGCCTAACAGAGATTACACAAGCAAGTGCTCAAGAAATGCTTTAAAAAATAAAAGAAAAAGACTGACAGTTCCATTATATTAAAGTTTAAAATTCTGTCAAACAGTAGATTTGAGAAATTCTGAAAATCTGAAATGCAATGCCTTTTTATCATTTATGCATCATTTATTATTTATGCATCATTTGTGACTGCATCACTTTAAACATATATGGCAATGACAACTTTTGAAAATAAATATGTCATTTTAATTATACAAAAGATTCAACTCTGCTAAGGTCCCTTTCCACAGATACAGGATATACTTATATTTTTATCAGTGACAATTTATTTGTTATATTGTTTAAAGGGACAGATAAGAAAAATAAAGCTAATGAAATACTGTGAAACAGACACCACGCAGAAGAGAAAAGCCATCCACTGATAAGGATGACAGTTCACCATCTGTCCCCCCGCCACTCAGTGACAATTACAAATACTCCATCAGTTTTCTGGTAGGTGGCAATGATGAATGAGGTAAAACCTTCTTTTGCAGATTCTGATGTTCCTTTCTGATCTAATCTGAGGTTTAACAGATGACTCAAAGGAAAGCCCACAGTTCAAAAAGGTTACTAATTTATCATGCTGTGAAGAATAAGGAAGGTCTGAGCTCAATATTGCAACAAGGAATGATTCAGTGGTACTGAACCATGCCTTTTAATGAAAGGTGTTTTCTCAGAATTCTCAGATTTCAAATACAGCAACGTGGCTAGTATCAGCTTCATCCTTAGAAAATATTTTAGTAATAGAGTAACAGTAATACCTTGTATCACAAATAATATCAATGTTTCAAACCAAGATCAAAGGGAAAATAATGCTCAGAACCAGAAGTCCTTAGTTTCAAGTAGCTTCCACACCCATAGGTGACAAGGGCTTGAGAGTGTCAGCAGCTTCATCACAGTGCTGTTAACTTCTACATACTGACCAAAAAAATACATGCAAATGTACAATACATAGGTTAAAAGTACAAGGTTAAAAGTACAATGACAGAAAATGATATACTATCCTAACATAACAGAAAAGAAAGCTGAAATGGCTATATTAATAATAGACCAGGTAAATTTCAGAGCAAAGAATATGCACAGGGATAAAGTAGGTCATTTCAGGATAATAATAATACTACAGGGGCCAATTAAGAAAACCTAACAATCCTTAGCATTTGCTATACCTTGGATGTTTGTCCACTCCAAATTTCATATTCAAATTTGATCCCTAATGTTGGAGGTGGGGCATACTGGGAGGTTATTGGGTCATGGGGGTGGATGCCTTACGATTAGATAAAGGCCCTTCCTCACTGGAGCGGTGAGTCCTTCCTCTATTAGTTCCCATGAGAGCTGCTGGTTAAAAAGAGCCTAGCACCTCCCTCTTCACTCTCTTGCTTCCTCTCTCACCATGTGATTTCTGCGTGCACCAGCTCCTATTCACTTTCTGCCATGAGCAGAAGCACCCTGAGGACCTCACTATGTGCTCAATCTTAAACCTTCCAGCTAGCAGAACTGTGAGCTAAAGAGATGTATTTTCTTTATAAATTAACCAGCCCCAGGTGTTCTTCTGAAGCAACACAAAAACATACTAAGACACATTTATACAGCTAATAATACAACTGAAAACTACATGAAGACAAACCCACAATTAAAATAAGAAATTTCAATATCCTCTCTCAAAAACTGGTGAGACAAGAGAAAATCAGCAAGGATACAGTAGATGAGCAAACTTTTGAGGTGATAAATTTGTTCACTATCTTGATCATGGTGATGGTTCCATGGTGTTATGTATATGTCAAAATTTATTAAATTATACACTTAAAAATCAGGGTAAAAATGTATGATAGTTATATCTCAAGGCTCTCTACTGTAACTACACATTTCTAAGAAAAATCTATTCCTAACCCTATAAATGAAAGAACTTACCCAATTTTTGAATTTTCTACAGTAAGACACATTGTAAAATAAAATAATTATGCATAATATATTACAATACTATTAAATACTGTGTCCACTTTAAAAAAATCCTCAACTAAAAGATAAATACCATAAGACTAGTTTAAAAGAAGAAAATCCAGGCACAAGCTATTTATAGGAGACCCATCTAAAACCAAAGGGGATACCAAACAGTGTAATGGCGAAGATGGCCAACTAGATGCAGCCAGGAGGAACATCTATCACCCAGTAACTGGGACATGGAGGTGACTGGCATACTCTGAGTAGACTGTCACGGGGAAGCAGCGAGTGTGAACAGAAGCAGAATGCAGATGCTGGGATGAAGAGGGAGGAAGCTGGAAACACCACATGGGGATACTGAGAACCCTGGCCATGGGGGTGGATGCCTTACGATTAGATAAAGGCCCTTCCTTGGTGGAGCGGTGAGTCCTGCCTCTATTAGTTCCCATGAGAGCTGCTGGTTAAAAAGAGCCTAGCACCTCCCTCTTCACTCTCTTGCTTCCTCTCTCACCATGTGATTTCTGCGTGCACCAGCTCCTCTTCACTTTCTGCCATTAGCGGAAGCAAGGACTAGTTCTTGGCACCCAAAATTCCTGGGGAAGGGGTGAGTTGAGGAGGCGAGGAGTGGCCTCTTCTCTCCACAGATCCCTGGAATCCTAGCAGCAGGAGACATCACAACCCCCACAGACACTTATGCCAACAGGAAAAGCTGCTTAGAGGGGCAGTAGGGGCAAGTCTCCAGTCTGTGTGAAGCCCAGAGGGTTTGGTGTGGGAAAGTCTGCAGTAGAACCTGGCAATGACTGACCATCCCCCAAGGCTCACCATGCTCCTTTAGGAGATTTTAGCCTTAGAGTGATTGTCAGACCTGGACAGGGCAGAGTGGTCTTGCCCATGAGACAGAGGCAGTCCCACCTGGGCACTGCCCTATATGCTAGCCTCTCCTGCAGCCCCAGATGACTGCGCCACTTTTGGAGCTCTGCCTCAGCTGCCCAACCAGGGTGCTGCTGGGGCTCTTCATATGTTCTTTGTCAAAACACTTCACCTGACCATCAGAGAGCTCCATTAGACTGGGCCCTGCTGAAATGTACCAGCCTACCCACAACCTTCCCCAGGCACTTTGCCAGCATGCAGAAGCCCATTGCCACATACCCACAGCTGTGACAGTACACACACAGGCAGAACTCACCTCCCTTCCCTCCCCACCTCGCAGTGCACATGTGAGCAGACCGCTGTGCCACTGCTGCTGGCACAAGCACATCCCAATGATGCCCCCAGCTGACATGGAGGTACCCAGGTGTGCCATCATTGCCAGTTACAATGTGCACACAGACACTGGCGGCCCCGTGCCCATCAACACCGTGCCACTGCAAGCACGAGTGCAAACACAAACGCTGGAAACCTGCCCCACCCCTGCTAACACAAGCACAAGCAGGAAGGCCACAGTCCAGCTCCCGCTGCTATGCCACCATAGCCAACATAAGCATACCTCAAAATACTGTGGCATTTGCTGACACATACAAGTGAGCATGAATCCCAAGGCACCACCTCGAAAAAGCACTTTGGCTGGCACCACCCATCAGAGTGTTGTGGCCAGTAGACCAGAAATACTTCAGCCCCTCCAGGAAAGCAGGTTCCTAACCTCAAGGGGCCAGAAAACAAAGCAGAGTGCTGGATACTAGCCCCCCAGAGTTACAGCATACAGCCTAGGGGTACTGAGTTGAGCTCTGGCCCCCTAAAATTTTCCAAATATGAAGTTAGCCAACTGAGACCACCTTGTAACACAACGAAACCCCAAGGGCACCAAATAATACTAAAAACAAAACGACCCCATCCAAAGCACAGCAACTTCAAAGACTGAAGGAACATCAGCCCACATACATGAGAAAGAACAAGATCTGTGGCAACTCAAAAAGCCTGAATGTCTTCTTACCTCAAAATTACGACATTAGTTCCCCGGGAATGGTTCTTAACCAGGTTGAAATGACTGAAATGACAGACACAGAATTCAGAATATGGATAGGAACGAAGACCGTTGAGATTCAGGAGAAAGTCAAAACCCAACCCAAGTATCTAAGAAATATGATGAAACAATACGCGAATTAAAAAATGAAGTGCTCATTTTATGAAAAAAAAAAATTGATCTGATAGAGCCGAAAAACTCACTTCGAGAATCTCATAATACAATCACAAGTATTAACAGCAGAATTGACCAAGCTGAGGATAGAATCTCAGATCACAAACACTGGTTCTCCAAATTAACTCAGTCAAACAAAATAAAGAAAAAAGAATAAAGAAAAAAGACCAAAACCTCTGAGAAATATGGGATTATGTATTAAGACCAATCTACGATGCGTTGGCATCCCTGAAAGACACAAAGAAAAAGCATGAAAATATGGAAAACACATCTGAGGGTATCATCCATGAAAATTTCCCTGATCATGCTAGAAAGGCCAACATTCAACTTCAAAAAACACAGAGAACCCTGCACAATACTATACAAGATGGCCATCCCCAAGACATACAGTCATCAGGTTCTCCAAGGTCGAAATGAAAGAAAAAAAAATGTTAAAGGCAGCTAGAAAGGCAGCACAGGTCACTTAAAAAAGGAATCACTATCAAGCTAACAGCAAACTGTTTAGTAGAAACCTTAAGAGACAGAAGACATTGGGGGGCGGGGGTCAACATTCAGCATTCTTAAAGAAAAAGAAATTCCAACCAAGAATTCATACTGAAGAGTTGGGCGGGGTGGCTCATACCTATAACCCTAGCAACTCAGGAGGCTGAGGCAGGAGGATCGATTGAGGCCAGGAGTTGGAGTTCAGTCTTGTAATGGAGCAAGACCATGTTTCTAAAAATTAAAAAGAATTTCACATGCAGCCCAACTAAGCTTCAAAAGCAAAGGAGAAATAAGACCCTTTTCAGGCAAACGAATGCTAAGGGAATTCATTACCACAGACCTGCCTTCAAAGAGGTCCTTAAGGGAGTGCTAAATATGGATAGGAAAGATGGCTACCAGCCTCCACAAAAACACACAAGTATATAGACCATTGACACCATAAAGCAGTCACACAATCAGGTCTGCCTAATAACCAACTAACACCATGATAACAGGATCAAATCTGCACATACCAATATTAACTCTGAATGGGATAAATGTCCCAATTAAAAAGCACAGAGTGGCAAGTTAGATAAAAAAAGCAAGACCCAATTACATGCTATCTTCAAGAGACCCATCTCATCTGCAATGACACCCATATGCTCAATGTAAAGGGATAGAGAAAAATCTACTGGAGGTGATGGACACCCCAATTACTCTGATTTGGTCATTACACATTGTATGCCTGTATCAAAACATCACGTGTACCCCATAATTATATGCAACTATTATATACCCATAGTAATTGAAAAATTAAAAATTAAATTTTAAGATATTAAAAACTTAAAAAAAAACTAAAGGAAGACTAAAAATAAAAGGATACTCAAACAGTATTATGACTAAGAAAGGGGTATAACTACAAATGAGGTAGAGACTTAAAAGGTACAAGAACGCTATCAATAACTACATGAAAATATTTTTAAAACAGTGTAAAAATAAATTCCTAGAAAACTCTTAACTTTGCAGAAGGGACTCAAAGGGAAATAAAATATTTAAATACGTTAGTAATTATTAATAATACTAAAGTGTTTAAGAATCTTCCAACCAAGAAAGGACAAGGACCAAATGAGTTTTACAGGGAATTTCTTTCAAAATTTCAAAGAAAAGACAATCCTGGTATTGTACAAATCTTCCAGAAAACAGACAAAAAAGAGTTTCTAACTTATTGTATGAGCATAATCCTGATAACCAAAGATGATGCAAAAAAGAAAAAATCATAAAACTCTATCACTCATAAATGTATATGCAATAGTAGTGAACAAAATATTAGCAAAGAATACACAAAAAAGATAATATACCAGTAATGAATTAGGGTTATTCCAGCTTAGCAAAAATAGTTTCATATTAGGAAATAAATATAAGTCACTATACTAAAAGACTAAACAACAAATAAATAAGCCAATATTTAGAAATTAGAAAAAGAAACTTCCTTAACTAAAAAGACTCGTTATTAAACACCTAAAGCAAACATCATTTTAAGTGAGAAAACTTTAGACTCATACTCTTTAAAATCAGATATGAGACAGAATGCCACCACTACATGTGTTCACCATTGTACTACAGATATGACCCAGTGTGATAAAAAAAAAAAGTAAATTTGAGTTATAAACAATGGAAATAAGCAATACAACCTTATTATTTGCAATGTGATTCTTTACATAGAAATCTCAATCTACAGACAAGTTACTGGAAATAAGAGTTTAACAAGAGGGTAAATATGAACTTGACATGCAAAATCATTTGCATTTCTATAGAGCAACAAAGTAACAGACAGGTAAAAAATACCAGTAGGGGGAATTATAAAACCTTACTTATTAACAAATATTCTTAAAGGCCTAATTGAAATGTAATAATATGACATTCGCAAATAAGAAGAATATCAGGAAGATGTGAATTATTTCCCAAATGATCTGATTTAAAACAATTCTTGACAGTTTTTGATAGAACTTGACAATTCTGTAATGTATAAGGATGAGTAAAAGGACAAGAAGCCACAAGAAACATCTTGTTCTCCTGTGTATGAGAACAAGTTTATTAAGTAAGGTAACATGATAATGGAGCAGACAAAAGAGCATAGGGAAGCCATAAACAGTTCATGCATGCATGAAAGGTAGCATAAAACAGAGGTGACATGTGAGATGGTGAAAGAAGAATCCAATAAAAGGAGCTGTAAAAAATAACTCAAAGTGGATTGAAGATTTAAGTGTCAAAAACAAAACTTCAAAACACTTAATGGAAAATATAGGTGAAATACATCGTCAGAGAGGATTTTTGAAGCAGAACACAAAAAGTACTATCTATAAAAGACAATATTGGTAAATTTGATTGTTGAAATTAATATTTTTTGCTAACAGACATAAAAATATGAAAATCTAAGTTAAAAACTGTTACAGATATCTCCAATATATATATCTAATAAAAAATTAGTAACAATTTATGAAAAAAGCCTAAAAATAAAAAGCAAAAGTAAACAACCCAATAGAACCCAATAGAAAAGGGGAAGAACAGCCACAGACATTTTTTTTTTTTTTGAGATGGAGTCTCCCACTGTCGCCCAGGCTGAAGTGCATTGGCACGATCTTGGCTCACTGCAAACTCTGCCTCCCGGGTTCATGCCATTCTCCTGTCTCAGCCTCCCGAGTAGCTGGGACTACAGGCACCTGCCAACACGCCCAGCTAATTTTTTTTTTTTTTTGTATTTTTAGTAGAGACGGGGTCTCACCGTGTTAGCCAGGATGGAACCACAGACATTTTACAGAACAGGAAATACTTTCCTAAAACATGAAGTAATGCTTTATGTCATTAGTGATCATGTAAATAAAAATCAAGCCTATAATGAAATACTACTTTACACCTACTTGATTGGCAAATGTTAAAAACCCATATAATGCCAAGAGTTGTGGAGAATGTAAATCTACATCTTTTATACATCACTGGTAAGTGTGCAAACTGGTGCAATCAATTAGAAAAACAGTATGGTATCGTCTCTAAAATTGAACATTTATATACCATACTACTCAGCATTCCACCCTTAGGTATATACCCAAGGAAAACTCTTATACATGTACAAGTGGTACGTATAGGAATGTTAACACCAACACTACTTACAAACCAAAAACTTAAAAACAACACAAATACCAATCAACAGGATAGTAACAAATTGTGTATAATTACAAAACAGTACAGCAACCAAAACCAACAAACTAAAGCTCTTCATAGTAATTTGGATGAATATAAGCATTATAATATTGAAGGAAAAAGCACAAGTCCATAAAGATTATATACAGTGAGGTATTCTTCTTGTAAAGCAATAAACAACCAAAATAAAAGTATACATTTTGGGAATAGACCTACATGTAAAAAAAATCAAAATATAAATTATGAATGGGACAAGCGGGAAGAGGACCTATTAAGCAACATTAAACAAAACTAGGTTTACAATATTAATACCAGACAAAAATAATATTCAAGGAAAGAGGCATTAAATAGGAAAGACGGATGCTTCATACTCTTAAAAGGTAAACTTCACCAGTAAAAGAGATATAAAAAGTTATGACTGTGATGATAAATCTTTGGAATACATAAATAGCAAATACTGATTTTAAAAACACAAAGAGACGTGAAGAAATAACAATAATAGCATATTGGCATTCTTTCCATTTTGAGTAAAGGATTTAAATGAACAAAAACCAATCGGATAAAAAAGTAAGATTTACATAATTAAGACATTTGATCTAATAAATGTTATATAAACCCAGAGAGAAGAGAGATTATTCTTAAAATTTTACAATATATTAAACTACAAAGAAAAATTAATAAACTCCTCATAAGGACACGAACTCATCCTTTTTTATGGCGGCAAAATATTCCATGGTGTGTATTTGCCACCTTTTCTTTATCCAGTCTATCACTGATGAGCATTTGGGTCAGTTCCAAGTCTTTGCTATTGTGAACAGTGCCACAATAAACATACATGTACATGTGTCTTTACAGTAGAATGTTTTATAATCCTTTGGGTATATACCCAGTAATGGGATTGCTGGGTCAAATGGTATTCCTAGTTCTAGATCCTTGAGGAATCACCACACTGTCTTCCACAATGGTTGAACTAATTTACACTCCTACCAACAGCGTAAAAGCACTCCTATTTCTCCACATCCTCTCCAACATCTGTTGTTTCCTGACTTTAATGATCGCCATTCTAACTGGCGTGAGATGGTATCTCATCGTGGTTTTGATTTGCAGTTCTCTAATGATCAGTGAAGATGAGCTTTTCTTCTTATGTTTGTTGGCTGCATAAATGTCTTCTTTTGAGAAGTGTCTGTTCTTATCCTTCGCCCACTTTTTGATGGGGTTTTCTTCTCATAAACTTGTTTAAGTTCTTTGTAGGTTCTGGATATTGGCCCTTTGTCAGATGGACAGATTGCAAAAATTTTCTCCCATTCTGTAGGTTGCCTGTTCACTCTGATGATAATTTCTTTTGCTATGCAGAAGCTCTTTAGTTTAATTAGATCCCATTTGTCAATTTTGGCTTTCGTTGCCATTGCTTTTGGTGTTTTAGTCATGAAATCTTTGCCTATGTCCTAAATGGTATTGCCTAGGTTTTCTTCAAGGATTTTTATGGTTTTAGGTCTTATGTTTAAGTCTTTAATTCATCTTGAGCTAATTTTTGTATACAGTGTAAGGAAAGGGTCCAGTTTCAGTTTTCTGCATATGGCTAGCCAGTTTTCCCAACACCATTTATTAAATAGCAAATCCTTTCCCCATTTCTTGTTTTTCTGAGGTTTGTCAAAGATCAGATGGTTGTAGATGTGTGGTGTTATTTCTGAGGCCTCTGTTCTGTTCCATTGGTCTATATATCTGTTTTGGTACCGGTCCCATGCTGTTTTGGTTACTGTAGCCTTAAATGCCTTTTCTTTTTTTTTTTTTTTTCAGACGGAGCATCACTCTGTCACCCCAGCTGGAGTGCAGTGGCAAGATCTCCGCTCACCGCAAGCTCCACCTCCCAGGTTCACGCCATTCTCCTGCCTCAGACTCCAGAGTAGCTGGGACTACAGGTGCCCGCCACCATGCCCGACTAATTTCTTGTATTTTTAGTAGAGACAGGTTTCACCATGTTACCCAGGATGGTCTCTATCTCCTGACCTCGTGATTCGCCCACCTTGGCCTTTCAAAGTGCTGGGATTACAGGCGTGAGCCACCGCGCCCGACCCAAATGCTTCTTTCTTAAAAAGGAAAAAAAAAATTAAATTCAAACTGTCTTCAATCAAAGGAAATATGTGGCATTAAATAACATGTCTTAAAACAAGAACAAATAAAAACAAATTAATCATTCAATTGAGACAGGGCAGAAGGAAGGAAAGAGAAAGAGACTGAAAAAAGGTAGAAAGAAGAAAAATTTTAAAAACCATTAGCAAGTTTAAGGCAAAAAGAAAGTGTAAAATATTGAAATCAGAAAATAGAAAACAGATTTTAATGATTTCAAAGAGGCTTACTATGTGTATATACTTTTATTAAAATAAATTAGAAAATCTAATCTAAGAAAGTAATCTTCTAAGAAGATATCAATTATTGACTCAAGAAGATCTGGAAAATCTTAAAAGACAATGAACACAGAAGAAACTGATATGGTAGAGAAAAGCCTCCCCCTAAAAATGGCTTCTAAACCTGAGGGCCTAGAAGCAGTGACACCTCAGTTAATAATGAGCACCCCTTATATCTATCTAGGTCTTGTTTTCTAAGTGTTATCCTTGAAAACGAAAAAAAAAACAGAGCTCCTTGGAGAAGTGGCTGATTCCAGGGCTAGAAAAGGAAGAATACCAGATAAGGCTGCTGCTTACAAGATTATAAAATGCCAGTAAAGAAGTGTTCAAAAAAAACTAAACAGGGCAATGTCAAAAAGACACAAAAACTGACTGAAAGAGTTCGTAATCACCAAATCTGGAACAGTATAGCAATAAGATAATGTATACTAGAATATAACTCAAAGTAAAAAAAATTATATCTGATATAAAAGATGAATAAATAAATAAGGAATATGGGCAAACCTTCCTTAACAGAAGGATTCCGAAAATTATATATAGATAGTCCTCCTCTGGAAGCTGAAACCTAATCCCTCCCACAGGTATCCCAATCCCTTGAAACCTGCTTCCAAGGTATGGAAAAGAAAAAATAGTCACTTCCCAGTGAAGAAACATTGCAAACACTACTGTGGCAAGAAATAAGTTATAATTGTATGTATCTTTGATATGATGTGCCTAAAGGACATTTCAACTCTATGGTATTCCCACCAAAAACATATAACCCAGGGTAATCATGAGAAAAAAATCTACAAACCTACTTCAGTCATCAGGCGAACCCAAATGAGAGATATTCTGCAAAATGCCTCACCCAGCACTCCTCAAAACTGACAGGGCCATGAAAAACAAGAAATTATAATAGTGATCGCCAGGGTCTGGAGGGAGGCGGGAATGGAAAGTTAATGTTTAATGGGCACAGATTTTCAGATGTTCAAGATGAAAAGAGTTGTGTGGATTAACAGTGGTGACGGTAGCATAACAATGTGAATGAACTTAATGACACTAAACTATAATATATACTTTAAAAGGGTTAAGATGGTAACTATCGCTTTGTATTTTACTTTGAAATCAGGGAGTGTAATGCCTCCAGCTTTGTTCTTTCTCAGGATTGCGTTGGCTACTCAGATTTTTTTGTCATTCCATACAAATTTTAGGAGGTTTTTTCTACTTCTATTAAAAATGTCATTGAAATTTTGATAGGGATTACACTGAATCTATACATTGCTTTGGAGAGTACGGACACTTTAACAGTACTAATTCTTCCAATCCATGAACACAGGATATCTTCATTTATTTATATCTTCTTCAATTTCTCTCATCAGTATCTTACAGTTTTCAGTGAAAAGACTTTTTACCCCTTGGTTAAATTTATTCCAAAATATTCTACTTTTTGATGCTATTATGAATGAGATAATTTTATTAATTTCTTTTTCAGAAAGTTCATTGTTAGTGTATAGAAACACAACTAATTGCGGCAATCACTACACAGTGTTTGCATTAATATACAAATCATTATGTTGTACACACTGAATGTACACAATTGAATATACACAATTTTTGTCAACTATACCTTAATAAAGTTGGAAAAATAGTTAAGATGGCATATATTAAGTTTTGTGTATTTTACCACAGAAAACAAATTTTTCCCAAAAAACACATAGAGGAACATATAATTTTATAGATATATTAAACAAAACCTTTAAGGAAGAGACAATTTCTATTTTATGCAACATGTTCCCAGTAATAAAAACACAACAGGAAAATCTAGTCAGTTTATATATGAAGATGATACAATCTTGAGAAAGAAAAATAATAAGATATTTCAAAAACAAATTTAACTATGTACTTTTAAAATCATGACCAAATTAAGTTAGTATATTAATATATCACATAAACAAATTGAAAAAAGAATTTTGCAATTTTGCCCAGAAAATACTTCTTGCTATAATTAAAGGAGAAAAGCAATCATAAGATGGAGAAAAAGTTCAACCCAAATTAATAACAATTTATTATTTTTAAGATCTTATAAAATTAGAGATAAAAAAGGACCTTCTTTAATATGATAAAACATATTTATAAAAACTATAAATCGATTAAATTAAAACTGCAAATTAGAAAGTAACAGGGTAAAACAAAGTCTTAATTTCATTCAGTTTAAAATGCCAAGTTACCAAACTAGCTACTAGTGTCACTCTAAGGTCACTTTGCACTCCGAATTTTACACCTTGACTAACACAGCTAAAAATCTGTTAAGAGTCAACTTAATTATTAATTCTTCTCTTTTGAGTTAATTCTAAAACTCTAAAAAGCAAGTTTGTATTCTTTCCTTTATAAAAATTATTTGTGGTCAGGCGTGGTGGTTCATACCTGTAATCCCAGCACTTTGGGAGGCCGAGGTGGGTGGATCACCTGAGGTCAAGAGTTTGAGACCAGCCTGGCTGACATGGTAAAACCCCACCTCCACTAAAAAAAATACAAAAATTAGCCAGTGTGGTGGCAGGCGCCTGTAGTCCCAGCTACCTGGGAGGCTGAGACAGGAGAATTGCTTGAACCCAGGAGGCAGAGGTTGCAGTGAGCCAAGATCAAGCAACTTCACTCCAGCCTGAGCGACGGACCAAGACTCCATCTTGAAAAAAGAAAAAACAAAAACAAAAAAAACCGTTTACTTAAATATTTTTCCTCAACCTAATAAGTGGAATCTAAAAATTTTACTTCAACTAAATAAAGAAGATCAATAAATCAGCCACAGATACAGAGCCACATATTCTCTGCATATCACAGTGTGAAAACTTAGACTATATAAATTAATAATCAGCTATATATGTGTGTGCATTATATACTGAATACATATACATTTACTTACACACACACACACACACACACACACGCACACACATACCCCTATAAAAATTTTCCTATACTATTAAGGAGAAAAATCAAGTCAATGGAAGCTATGCCTTAAAGGAAAGGACAATATGTTTTAAAATCATTTCTCAAATTGTCTTAAACTTACTAACCCTACTGAGGTATTCGATGGGAAAAAAAACTGAAGATTTAATTTAAATTACTTCTAGTTTGCTCATTCGACTTGATTTCCTATTGAAAGGCAAATAAGATGTTTCATAATGTGATTATAAAATGATAGTGAATACTTCTTCTACAAAGGCAAGCAAAGTAAGGAAATAAATGGGTCTATATGGAATTATCTTTTATTTCGCAGACTATCATAATTCTGGGAAACATCTTGCCACTTCTTTTGATCTCATTGCCAGGCACACCCTGGCCGAAACAGTCAGCTTACCTTTCATTAAATACAGTGATGTCTTTATGTTTTTGCTAATTTAAAATTTCTTTATTTTCCTAATTTAAAATTTATTTTCTCTTCAATCACCTAGTTGGCATATATTGTCCACGGAAACTAATAATGCTATTTGTAAAATCACATATGGTTGTAAACATCCAATACATTACAGTTAATTTAAGATCCTTCAGGAAGGTCCTATTCATATCTTTCAGGAGTCAAATGAAAATTATTATTTTTTTCTATAAGTATACAGGGTAACTAAAAGAGTTTGTACAATTTACATGCGTTTGAAGCTAATGGAATCTCACAAACATAGAAATACACTGATTTAAAATGGAAAAAATATATTTTTAAATTCATTCTACATATACAATTAAATGTACTTCAAGCAACTTCTAGAAAAGATCCTAGCAGCTTCTTTAGATAATGTGAAAACGGGACCACAAAGATATCAAATACTAAAAATAATACTTCATTGATTTATTTAGCAATGCATGTAAAAAGTTAAATTTTAGAATATATTTAAAACTAGTACCCATTTTTGACCTTTAAAAATCACCTTTTTAATCATTTGAATTCTAAGATGAATGAGAAAAAAAATCAAACGTAAATGTCAAACATAGTCCCTTTTGTTAAGTCTCAAGAAACACTAGAAAAACTGCCCAAATTACAATAAAAACACAAAATAATAAAGCTTTCTTACTCAGCAGTGACCTATTATGTTGAACAGGCTTAAAACAAAATGTGTCAAAGATCAAGAGTAAGTTATCTGAGATGTTAAGTTCATAAGGTCAAAGGTACAATTTTATTAGGTCAGAGGTAATATAAATAAAATCTTACATGTCAAAGAAGAAAGGTCACAGAAAAGGTGTATATAATATAAAGACATCATAGATGACAAGTAATAACTTTAAGTAGAACAAGTATGTGTACTATAGATACCCTCTACTGATTAAAAAAATGAACTTCCATGATAGTAACAGAAAATAGCCTTTTTATATCACATAATTCATATGTTATATTATACATTTGTTTTCAGGAAGAAGAGGCTATAACCAAGAATAACGACATGAATTAAGTAAGAACTTTAAGAAAATTTAATTCATTCAAACTGAAACAGTACACAAAATGAACACATCATTCAAATCTCAAATCATAATAGCTAAACATAAGACTGCTATGGCTACAAAAATCAGATAATATTGCACATTTTTCTTCCAAAGTGTGTGAATCCTATTATTTGCTTCTAACCTTTTCTCATTGAAATAAAAACATGTGAAATTTATATTTCAGTTTACTTAATACCATATTCCAGAAAAAAATGATTTTTTGTAAATTAAATAATATTTTTAGCTGTTTTATTAATGGAAATTAACTACAAGTAATTTTTTTTTTTGATATCGAGTCTCACTCTGTCACCCAGGCTGGAGTGCAATGGCATGAACTCGGCTCACTTGCAACCTCCACCTTCTGGGTTCAAGCAATTCTTCTGCCTCAGCCTCCAAAGTAGCTGGGATTACAGGTGTACATCCACGCCCAGCTAATTTTTGTATTTTTAGTAGAGACAGTGTTTCACCATGTCAGCCAGGCTGGTCTTGAACTCCTGACCTCAGGTGAGCCACCTGCCTCAGTCTCCCAAAATGCTGGGATTACAGGTATGAGTCACCGCGCCTGGCCGCAAATAATTTTTATAAAGGAAAGAACATCCTTTACAATGGGAATTATTACAAGTAATTGAGGCAATTAAGGTTTTTTTCAAAGTAGAGTACACAAATACGTGACTATAGTTCTAAACAGAAAACTCATGTAGAAAATGGGGGTAATCATGAAAGATTTAAGTAATAAAAAACTCCATACTATTCTCTCTTACAATACTTACACAATTTGAGTAAAACGCAGAAAATTATCTGAGGTAAACTAGATTATTAGTTCCACATTCCATTTCACTTATATTAAAAGTACTCAGAATTTACAAAGGTGAAATTGAGAGGTCTACTCCAATGATACCTTCAAGCCACTCTGCATAAACTTTTCATTTCGATTCAACTCAAAATTTATAAATAACCTTAACTATATGTCAAGCATTATATCAAACATGAATATGCAGGGCTCAAACACTGGAGACTTAATTCTAGCTACCGTGAACTGGCTTGTACTGGACTAATCCAATGCCAAAAGTTGCACAAAATACACAAAGCGACTATTTGAAAGGAACAAAAGCCAACACAGGACTTGAAAGACTATGATGCCTAAAAAAAGGCAAGCACATAAAATTAGCTGTACATTCATTCTGGATACTTCCTTCAGGGTTTATGCCAATTTCTGGCATGGGAGCATAGTGCAAGCAGAGTAGCAGTCTTAGTGAGCTGAGGAGATAGAATCTGGAGTTTAGAGTCATCAAAGTGGTTAAAACTTGAAAGGCAAAATTCTTCGAAGTTAAAAAATCACAAAAAAAGTGAGCTCAGACTGGGCTATCTTTTTTGGTTCTATATGAATTTTAGAATAGTTTTTTCTAATTCTGTGAAGAATGTCATTGGTAGTTTGATAGGAATAGCACTGAATCTGCAAATTGCTTTGGGCCGTATGCCCATGTTAACAATACTGACTCTTCCTATCCATGAGCGGGGAACATTTTTGCATTTGTTTGCGTTATCTCTGATATTTTTTAGCAGTATTTTGTAATTCTCATCTGTAGAGATCTTTCACCTCCCTGTTTAGCTTTTTTATTCTTTTTGTAGCTTTTTTATTCTTTTTGTAGCTAATTTGAATGAGACTGAGTTCTTGATTTGGCTCTCAGCTTTGATGTTGTTGCTGTGTAGAAACGCTACTGATTTTTGTACATTCGTTTTGTGTCCTGAAACCTCACTGAAGTTGTTTATCAGATCTAGGAGCTTTTGAGCAGACCCTTTGAGGTTTTCCAGGTATAGAACTGTACAATCTGCAAAGGGAGAGAGTTTCACTTTTTTCATGCTATTTGGATGCCTCTGATTCTTTCTCTTGCCTGATTGCTCTGGCTAGGCCTTCCAGTACTATGCTGAATAGGAGTGGTGAGAGTGGAAATCCTTGTCTCATTCCAGTTCTCAAGGGGAATGCTTCTAGTTTTTGCTCCTCCAGTATGACGTTGGCTGTGGGTTTGTCATAGATGGCTCTTATTGTTTTGAGCTATGTTCCTTCAATTCCTAGTTTGTTGAGGGTTTTTAACATGAAAGGATGTTCCTTTCATCTTTGAAATTGCTGTCCTTTGGATAAGGCTTTTTGTTTTTATATTCTTTGATGCCCTTAAGGGTTTGACTGTAGTACACACTGCGTTCAGTGAACTGGCTTTGTTTCTGGATGACTTCAGCAGTGCTGGACTGCATGCCCCAGGGGAATGAGACCAGGCCCACGGTTTGGAACCTCAAGGTTAAGCACTTGCTGCACTAGAGTGGCTAAGGTGTTCCCTGTCCGCTGGCAACAATACTTCAATGGCAGGCGCTGGCAAAATCACTTCATCAGCACAGTGGTATCAGGTCCAAGTGCACAGGCTAGCAGTCACAGGTTCCGCATGCATGCAATTGCACTTGGTAGGGTGTGAACACGTATTTGCACACTGGTGATGGCAGTGCAGTGGCAAGAGTCCACACCTGCACCAGTGCCAGTAGCAGCGTGGTGGCAAAGCCCATGCAGCTGCCAGAAAGTGGTGGGGAGAGGCTATGGGTAGCTGCGTGCCAGCAGGGGCCCATCTGCAGAAGCTCTCTGATGGTCAGGCAGGGTCTCTCCTGGGATAGGAGCTATGGTGGCAGCCACCTAGAAGCACCTCGTTTGGGCATCCAAGTCTGCACTGCAAGAAGGCATGGCCAGGCAGGGACCCTGGGAGATGCCATCAGACCAGGGTGCTCAGATCATACCGGCCCTGTTCCACTGTCAAGACAGCACTGCTGTGTGCAGATCTGACAGACAACAATGACCAAAGCCACCTAGGGGAACACAGTGAGACGTGGGGATTGAGCATCTCTGGCTGCCCTCCACAGCAGCTGTTCCTGTGTCAAACCCTCTGGGCTCTTCGCAAGCTGGACTCCAGTCCCTGCCACCTCTCCAAGCAATTCTCCCTGTCAGCTCAAATGTCCGTGGGAGTCATGGGGTCTCCTGCAGCTAGGATTCCAGAGGTCTGTGATGAGAGTGGGTCACTCCTTGCTTAGTTAGCCACCTCTTCCTCAGGAGAGAGTCCTGGTGCTCTGCAAAGCCAGGCGGCATTCCCCACTTTCTCCTGCAGCTTCAGCTCAGGGTGGGCCTTCCCTCCCTCTAATCTCAATGCCTTCCTTAGAAGATCTGCTCGGAGCGTGCTAGCCTTCTTGATGGTCTGGTCTCTGGGTGGGAGAGATGCTCTTCCTGGCTGCATCTAGTCAGCCATCTTGGCTCTTCCTGTTTTCCCTTATTTTAACAAGTCGGTAAACCAAATACTATTCAACTACAGATGTGTTCCTGATGGTACATAGGAAGGCACTGACATAAAGCTAAGAAAAATAACTACAGCTTCACATAGACAATAGGGATCAATTTCACAGGCTTAAGTATGAATGTATGAAGTCAGGCACAAAAGAATACATACTGTATGATACCATTTATATGAAATTCAAGGATAGGCAAGAGTAAATAATGATGCAAAAATTCATAGTAGTTAACTTTTGGGGACACAACTAGGAGGGGGCATAAGAGGAACCCAAAGGGTACAACAAATGGTCTATATTATGATCTGGGTGGTTTTATATCAGTTTATACATATGTAAAAATTCATCAGCTATATACTTGAGATTTGTGTTCTTGACTAATGAATGCCATACCTAAAAAAAAAAAAGTTAAATATACACATGCACCTACATAAAGGGACCTGCCCTCAAAGAACCCACAAAAACTTTTCCTGGATGGCTTAAGAGTTGCTTAACAAATATGAATTTCTTATTCTTGAGTAGTTTTAAAAATTTACTATAATAAACAGGACAGCAAATTCACAGATTATCTAGCTATGTCATCCAAGTTTCAAAAAGAGTTAAATGAAAAATATTCATATATATATTTATACAAATCTAAATTCCATGTTGACAATAATTATGTGTGAAGAAATAATGAATTTCCAAAAGCTTCTCAATGGTATACTGATCCAAAATTATCCTCTTAAGTGAAATTTATGTGGTTAACTGTTTTCCAAGAAATGTGGCATGTCACTGAGTAATTATTTTCCTGCATTATTAAAATATCAATATACCATAACCTTTCCTTATACTGAAATTATGTAAATAACAGCATTAAATTCTTGTTTCTATCTTTCTTGTTAAATTAATATATACACTAAAATAATGACACATTTGTACACTATATTATAGTAGCTAGTAAGTGCTAAATTTAGTTTTAAATAATCATAGAAATAAATACAAACATGGAATTTTTTATAATAAAACAGCACATATTGGGTACTCAATAAACAACTGTAAATGAACAAAAATAAAGTTTACCACTTCTTCATCTGAAAGTTCACGCCCCTGGATGCTGCTATTCTCTCTCACAGCTTGCTGGTGTTTTCTCCCTTTAACATGGCTAAAAAGATATACCTCCGAAGAGATCTAAAAGCATAAAATCAAAGCAATGTAACCAATGTAACATTATATGAATTTTAAACACTACACATTCAGTCCAGTATATGATATGTGAGTTGAGATCCACCTAGTATTTACATATTAGTCTTAAAAATAGTTTCCTCAAACATAATTCTGAGAATCCTCTAGAAGACAAATGGTTAAAAAGAAGACTCAGGAGGCTGAGGCAGGAGAACCGGGAGGAACCCGGGAGGCGGAGGTTGCAGTGAGCCAAGATCGCGCCACTGCAATCCAGCCTGGGTGACAAAGCGATACTTGTCTCCAAAAAAAAAAAGACATGCTATAGTCAGCCTAAGAGGAAATTATTTCCTCTAAGTTTGAAGATTCAAGTCTCAGCAGTGAAAATGTTGTTTTCTTTTTTTAGACCTAGTACCCCAAAAATACTGACTTGGGCTATCACATTAAGCAGGTAATCATCCATTTTAATAGTAACTATATTCTTTAGCACTTTTACTGCTATTCCGAAATGCTGATGTTTCATTCAGAATCATGAAAGAAATCCAGGTCACTCAGCAGATGCCTTAGCATGAGTTTTATTTTATTTTTTGAAACAGAGTCTTGCTTTGTCGCCCAGGCTGGAGTGCAGTGGCACAATCTTGGCTCACTGCAACCTCCGCCTCCTGGGTTCAAAGGATTCTCATGCCTCAGCCTCCTGAGTACCTGGGATTATAGACATGCACCGCCATGCCCAGCTAATTTTTTGTATTTTCAGTAGAGACGGGGTTTCACCATGTTGGCAAGGCTGGTTTTGAACTCCTAGCCTCAAATGATCCGCCCACCTTGGACTCCTAAAGTGCTGAAATTACAGGCGTGAGTTGCCACATCTCTCCTGCCTTAGCATAAGTTTTAAAAGACCGGAAGAATATATTTCCATGGTTTCATAAACTTTAGAAGTAAACTGTATCATTACAATATTGATAATAACAACTTACCAGCACATTGCAGAGAGAACACTGCTTCTTTCTTTCATAAGGGGTCAGTTTGGGGGCATAATCAGTATTTGCATGTCGCCCACTGCTTAGCTCAGCAGCTTTTTCTTTTCTTTGTTCAATCTGTTCCATGTGCCTTCGAATACTTTCATCATGCTGTAGATGAAGTCAAAGTGCAAGAATTTCAAAAATTATTCAAATTATGGTGAGAACTCAGAAAAATAATATTTCCATTAAAACTTCAAAAATTATAGGAGAATGTCGTTTGTATGGCAACTTACACACTGAAGACAAAGCTTTACACAAAGCCCTTTAATATCACCCACATGAACAGTAATGTTTATTAAAGTGTGCTCCAGGATAGATATTAATAGGTGCTTTACAGAACAGGTTCCATGGTCAAATAAATTTGAAAAACAGTAAACTAAAGCCAAACAGGTTTTTAATGTAGAACTTTACAGAACTTCCAGTACATCACTGTGATCTATGACTCAATACACCTAGCTTTTAGTAGGCATCAACTTACAAATTATTTGCCAATAACATATTTTTGAGAACCACTTCCTGGAACCCACCATGGGAAATGTTAACCTATAGGTAAAGCACATGCTTATCCATACAGCAAGCAAGGTCCATCATGACCACTCCTATAACCTACTCCATTTTTATACCTCCAGTGACAATCCTGGGGGGAAAACACTATTTCAGACCTTTGTCCTTACACTCATCTATTTCATATGGCTAGGACGGCATCCCACCTACCTATCTATTTTACTCATCCTCCTTTCAAGATCCAGCTCAGAAGTGTTCTTTAAAAATCACTTCCCTGACCTCTGACACTCCTCATGTTAGACTAAGTGTCCTCTTCTGTGCTTCCACAGCATTTCATGTATGCCTCTCTCTATGTGGAGGTTATGTACTTAGCACCTGAATTTAAAGTAAATGAAGAGTTTCTTAAAAATCAGAACCATGCCTTATCTTTGCATTACCCTGCCTACCACAAGGCTCAATAAATACCTGCTACAATAAATTTAAATGAATGGTAAATTTCTAGGACTATACAAATAGTAAAATACGGTCTTCTAACTTAAGGGTTTTACTATCTCTGTGAGGAGCCAGCATGTAAATAACTGTGACATAATATGAAACATTCATACTGTTAGAGACTGCCTACAGGTTGTAGTAATACTAAAAATTTTCTAGAAAGTATCAGTTTATCATAATCTCCCAAGCTACGATTACGCAATTCATAAGCACTGAAATCAAGTGAAGCAAATCATAAGAAACATCTTTTAATTTACTTTTGAGTGATTAAAACCTATGAATATAAGAAGCCTACCAGTAATGCCTTCAAGTCATTAACAAATTGCTGGCCGGGCGCGGTGGCTCAAGCCTGTAATCCCAGCACTTTGGGAGGCCAAGACGGGCGGATCACGAGATTAGGAGATCGAGACCATCCTGGCTAACACGGTGAAACCCCGTCTCTACTAAAAAATACAAAAAACTAGCCGGGCGAGGTGGCGGGCGCCTGTAGTCTCAGCTACTCGGGAGGCTGAGGCAGGAGAATGGCGTAAACCCGGGAGGCGGAGCTTGCAGTGAGCTGAGATCCGGCCACTGCACTCCAGCCTGGGCGACAGAGCGAGACTCCGTCTCAAAAAAAAAAAAAAAACAAATTGCTTAGTAAAAACAGGAAATGTTAAATAAACTTCCTTAAATTTTTTTCCTCAATGGCTCTACCATATCAAAGTAAACTTAGTTTCCAGATATTGAGTTAGAATGATCATAGCGAAATCATATAAGCTTTGCTGTGCAAAGATTTAGAATACAAATTAATTCAATTTTTGCTCTACAAAATGTTGATCTCATGCTACACTGCAAGCCCTAAAATTTCAGTTTAAAAATATATAATATCCTTACCTTGAGCTGAATTTTTTTCTGTAACTCTTCCATAGCTTCTTGTTGAGCAGCTGTGAGTGCTGCCAATCGTTCTTCCCTGTCTCTGTAAGAAGACAGTAAAAATTATAAACTCAACTGCTTAAAGTAACAAATCTCATGAGGCTCAAAAATACAATTAGGACACATAGGCTTATACAGTCTAAAGGGCTATTTTTTTTTTTAATATTCTTCTTAGAGTGCCTACTAAATCCCAGGTATATTGCTAATTAAACGTTTGGGAAACAATAGAGATATCAGTTATGAAATGGACTTCTGGACCCAGGCATGGGTTTAAGCATTAGCTCAAAGACTGTCATTTGAATATGGCTGTTGAAAACTATATTTATCTCTATTCCCTTCCAAAAACACAATTAAACCACAAAAAAGAATAGAAAAGGCATAAACTCACAAAAACAAAGAAGAGGAAATAATCACAAAAAATGGACATCAATATTTCAAAAGCTGAGAAGCAATCCTGAGAAAGCTGAAATCTAAGCTTTCAGAGGGAAACTAATAAGCAAGGTGACTCTACTAGCAAAATTCCATTAAGAGTTCAGCAATTGAAAAAAACTATTCACTTATGAGGGAAGGGATAAAGGTTGAGGATAAAAATAAGCAGACTTGGAAAGCCTTAAAATACAGCAGGTCTCCAAATCTCCCCACGCCAGCAGAAGATGAAGAGATTACTCCCTAGAGGGGCTGAACAAAAGGACCTGCATTCAGGACAGAAGGCAAATTGGAGGTGAGATAATACACTGAAAACAGGAAGTTTAAGTGAAAATCTACATACTGAAATGGTGAGACAAGTAGCATCCTTCTATTTTAATTCATACAGCATGCATAGCCAGCTTTCCTCACCACTCCCCTCATGTATCCCAGAATTTAAAGTACAATAAATTAGAATAAATAAAAAGAAACAAACTGTTAACACACACACACACACACAATGTATAAATATATTTTCTCTTTTATTATCTTAGTTCTTTTAAAAATATAGAACTGTATAAAGAAATAATTTATAAGATTAATGTTTCATTTATGACATTTATATGTAAGATATGTGAAAACAGTAACGCAAGGGGAAGAATGAAAGAGGAGGCCAGAACTTTGGTACAAAGTTGTTCTATTTTAACAAAATTAATTTAGTTTTATCCGAAAGTAGAATATAAGTCAAGATGAATACTATAATCCAAAAAGCAACTATTAAAGTAACAAAAATAATTTTTAAATAATGAAGAAAATAATACAACAAAAAGTGGTTTAATAAAAACAAAAGGTAAAGGAGAACAAAAAAGACTTGAGACATATAGAAAACAAGTATCAAAATGGCGGACATAAATTCAGTCATACCAAAAATTACATCAAATGAGAATTGACTAAACATTCCAATCAAAAGGCAGAAATTAGCAAACCAGATAGAAAAGTAAAACCCAACTATGTACAGCCTACAAGAGACAGATATGAGATACAAAAACACAAAAAGGATGAGGGTATAAGAACAGAAGACATACCATGTAAATAGTAGCTAATTTTTGTATTTTTAGTAGAGATGGGGTTTCACCATGTTGGCCAGGATGGTCTCGATCTCTTGACCTCATGATCCACCTGCCTTGGCCTCCCAAAGTGCTGGGATTACAGATGTGAGCCACCGCGCCCGGCCAAGAACTTTATAATAAGTGAGATCACTTAAGATGAAAAAGACAAATTCCTAGGAAGACATGAATTATCAAAGCTGATTCCAGCAGATATAGAAAAATCTCAATAGACCAAAAACAAGGGGAAAAAAACTTAACTGGTAATTTAAAATCTTCCCACAAAGAAAAACCCAAGCCCTGATGGCTTTACTGGTAAACTCACCCAAACATTTAGAAAGAAATAATACCAATCCTATGGAAATGGTTTCTCAAATAGAGCAGGAAAGAATACTTCCCCTTACATTCCGTAAGGCCAGAATCGCCATAACACAAAAGCCAGACGAAAACATCACAAGAAAACTACAGATAAATACCCCTCATAAACATGCCCTTGGCAAGAAGCCAACAACATATAAAAACTATTATATATCATGACAAAGCAGGAATTAACCCAGGAATACAAGGTTATTTTAATATGCAAAAATTAATGTAACATACCATATTAATAAAATAAAGAGTAAAACCCATAGTCATCTCAATGGACCCACAAGAAGAAGGATTTCACCAAATTCAAAGTCCATTCATGTTAAAAGCTCTCAACAAACTAGAAATAGAAAGAAACTTCCTCAATCTATAAACTTTATCAAAAATCTACAGCAAAGATCATACATAGTGGTGAAAGACCAAATGCTTTCCCACTAAGATTGAGGACAAAACAAGGACACCCAATATCACAACTTCCACTGAACATTAAATACAAGGAGTGAACCAGTGCAAGAGGGCAAAAAGGAAAAAAAATAAATTAAAGGCATCCACATTAGAAATAGAGAACTAAAACAAACTTTATTCACAGATGCCATGAGCCTTTATGTATAAAAAGTACTAAAGAATAAAAATAATAATAAAAAAACTACCCAAACTAATACAGACAGTCCCCAACTTATAATCATTCAATTTACAGCTTTTTGACTTTATGATGAGTTTATAAGGACTTAACTCCATCGTAAGTTGAGGAACATCTGTAAGCAAGTTTAACAAGGTCATAAAAAACACAGTTGTAGGCCGGGCGCGGTGGCTCAAGCCTGTAATCCCAGCACTTTGGGAGGCCGAGACGGGCGGATCACGAGGTCAGGAGATCGAGACCATCCTGGCTAACACCGTGAAACCCCGTCTCTACTAAAAAATACAAAAAACTAGCCGGGCGCGGTGGCGGGCGCCTGTAGTCCCAGCTACTAAAGAGGCTGAGGCAGGAGAATGGCGTGAACCCGGGAGGCGGGGCTTGCGTGAGCTGAGATCCGGCCACTGTACTCCAGCCTGGGCGGCAGAGCGAGACTCCGTCTCAAAAAAACAAAACAAAACAAAACAAAAAAAAAAACACAGTTGTAGAATGAAATAAATTAAAATCCACTGTATTTCCATATACTAGCAAGAAAAATCCAAAAATGAACCAAAGAAAACAATTCCATTTACAGCAGCTTTAAAGAGTACTTAGGAATAAATTTTAAAAAGAATTGCAAGACCTATATGCAAAAAACTACAAAACCTTGTTGTCAGAAATTAAAGGAGATCTAAACAGAGAGAAACATCACATTCATGGACTGTAATATACAATAATGTAAAGATGTCAATCTCCCTAAACTGACCTATAGATTCAATACACTTCCTATCAGAATCTTGCAAGCTATCTTGCAGAAACTGATAAGCTGAACTAAAATTTATATGGAAAGGCAACTTTGAAAAAGAACAATGAAGTTGGAGAATTTATACTAATTTCAAAATATGCTATAAAACTGTATAGTTTTATAGCATATAAACCCTCCCAAGACTAAACTAGGAAGAAGTTGAATCCCTGAATAGACCAATAACAGGCTCTGAAATTGAGGCAATTAATAGCCTACCAACCAAAAAAGTCCAGGACCAGACAGATTCATAGTCGAATTCCACTACAGGTACAAAGAGGAGCTGGTACCATTCCTTCTGAAACTATACCAATCAACAGAAAAAGAGGGAATCCTCCCTAACTCATTTTATGAGGCCAGCATCATCCTGATACCAAAGTCAGGCAGAGACACAACAAAAAAAGAGAATTTTAGACCAATCTCCCTGAAGAACATTCATGCAAAAATCCTCAATAAAATATTGGCAAACCAAATCCAGCACTACATCAAAAAGCTTATTCACCACGATAAAGTGGGCTTCATCTCTGGGATGCAAGGCTGGTTCAACATACACAAATCAATAAACGTAATCCAGCATATAAACAGAACCAAAGATAAAAACCACATGATTATCTCAATAGATGCAGAACAGGCCTTTGACAAAATTCAACAGCACTTCATGCTAAAAACGCTCAATAAATTCGATACTGATGGAATGTATCTCAAAATAATAAGAGCTATTTATGACAAACCCACAGCCAATATCTCACTGAATGAGTAAAAACTAGAAGCATTCCCTTTGAAAACTGGCACAAGACAGGGATGCCCTCTCTCACCACTCCTATTCAACATAGTGTTGGAAGTTGTGGCCAGGGCAATCAGGCAGGAGAAAGAAATAAAGGGTATTCAATTAGGAAAAGACAAAGTCAAATTATCCCTGTTTGCAGATGACATGATTGTATATTTAGAAAACTCCATCGTCTCAGCCCAAAATCTCCTTAAGCTGATAAGCAACTTCAGCAAAGTCTCAGGATACAAAATCAATGTGTGAAAATCACAAGCATTCCTATACTCCAATAACAGACAAACAGAGTCAAATCATGAGTGAACTCCCATTCACAATAGCTTCAAAGAGAATAAAATACCTAGGAATCCAACTTATAGGGGATGTGAAGGACCTCTTCAAGGAAAACTACAAACCACTGCTCAACAAAATAAAAGAAGACACAAACAAGTGGACAAACATTCCATGCTCATGGATAGGAAGAATCAGTATTGTGAAAATGGACATACTGCCCAAAGTAATTTATAGATTCAATGCCATCCCCATCAAGCTACCAATGACTTTCTTCACAGAATTGGAAAACACTGCTTTAAAGTTCATATGGAACCAAAACAGAGCCCGCATTGCCAAGACAATCCTAATCGAAAAGAATAAAGCTGGAGGCATCACGCTACCTGACTTCAAACTATACTACAAGGCTACAGTAACCAAAACAGCATAGTACTGGTACCAAAACAGAGATATTGACCAACGGAACAGAACAGAACCCTTAGAAATAATACCACACATCTACAAACATGTGATCTTTGACAAACCTGACAAAAACAAGAAATGGGGAAAGGATTTCCTATTTAATAAATGGTGCTGGGAAAACTGGCTAGCCATATGTAGAAAGCTGAAACTGGATCCCTTCCTTACACCTTATACAAAAATTAATTCAAGATGGATTAAAGACTTAAACATCAGACCTAAAACCATAAAAACCCTAGAAGAAAACCTAGGCAATACCATTCAGGACACAGGCATGGGCAAGGACTTCATGTCTAAAACACCAAAAGCAACAGCAACAAAAGCCAAATTGAGATGGGATCTAATTAAACTAAAGAGCTTCTGCATAGCAAAAGAAACTACCATCAGACTCAACAGACAACCTACAGAATGGGATACCTGTCAGACAAAGGGCTAATATCCAGAATCTACAAAGAACTCAAATGAATTTACAAGAAAAAATCAAACAACCCCATCAAAAAGTGGGCAAAGGATATGAACAGATACTTCTCAAAAGAAGACATTTATGCAGTGAACAGACATATGAAAAAATGCACATCATCACTGGCCATCAGAGAAATGCACATCAAAACCACAATGAGATACCATCTCACACCAGTTAGAATGGCAATCATTAAAAAGTCAGGAAACAACAGGTGCTGGAGAGGATGTGGAGAAACAGGAACACTTTTACACTGTTGGTGGGACTGTAAACTAGTTCAACCATTGTGGAAGACAGTGTGGCGATTCCTCAAGGATCTAGAACTAGAAATACCATTTGAACCAGCAATCCCATTACTGGATATATACCCAAGGGGTTATAAATCATGCTACTATAAAGACATATGCACATGTATGTTTATTAAGGCACTATTCACAATAGCAAAGACTTGGAACCAACCTAAATATCCATCAATGATAGACTGGATTAAGAAAATGTGGCACATATACACCATGGAATACTACGCAGTCATAAAAAAGGATGAGTTCATATCCTTTGTAGGGACATGGATTCAGCTGGAAACAATCATTCTGAGCAAACTACCACAAGGACAGAAAACCAAACACCGCATGTTCTCACTCATAGCTGGGAACTGAACAACGAGAACACTTGGACACAGGGTGGGGAACATCACACACCGGAGCCTGTCGTGGGGTAGAGGGAGGGGGGAGAGATAGCATTAGGAGATACACCTAATGTAAATGACCAGTTAATGGGTGCAGCACACCAACATGGCACGTGTGTGCGTGTAACAAACCTGCACATTGTGCACATGTACCCTAGAAAAAAAATTTAAAAAAAGAAAAATCAATCAACTAATTACCATATTAACAGATTAAAGAAGAAATTTTATAGAATTATTTCCATATTTTTAAAAAAACACCAAAGCACTTGAAAAACTCAACATCCACCCAGTAGCATAACATCCCCCAGCTGAACTGCTGCTATACCCTACCACATAGGGCCGAGTTACTGCAGAAGTGTTGAATTCTAGATGCTAGTGCACCTTCCCCTTAAAACTGAACTGAAGTGGGTTCCCACTAATTGGAGACCTCACGCCTCTAGCACACAGAAACAGTTGACATCTCCCCCAGCCCACATACACTGCCACCCCCTCCCCCGCCAATACCACTGGTGAGACAGCACCTCACACTTCCAGGAGCTTTGAGCCTCTGGCATACCAAAGTAGTTGCACCCCCAGCACCACAGCTGATGCAGTACCCCCACCCCCCACCCCAGGGATCCAAAGACTCTACTGACCCAAGTAGTTATGCCTTCTGGGGCTGATCAGATATGGCAACTTGACTTCCAGGGATTCAGAACCACGACTGAGCTGTGTTCTAGGCCAAAGAGACACAGTGCCCCATCTACCGAAAACTGGACGAGTCCCCCTACATTCCAATCTGCTGAGGCACCCTACCTCTCCAAGGAGTGGTCATTGATGCATTGTTTCCTACCCCAAAGGGCCCAAGATACAGCTGTATCTTGCCATTCCTGGGTCCTTGTTGCCACTGGACCCAGCCTCATAGAGCCTAGGCTATTATATCAAGCCAGGGTCCCAAGTGACCACTGTATACCATGCTCCTCATCACCCAGAGCCTGAGCTACCATGTTACACAGTTGGTTCTGGATCCCAAATGGTGACTCTTCACTGCTCCCCAGGGATTGAGTCTCCAGATACACCTTCTTCCCCAGAATCATGCCAGTGCCCCCTCCAAGGTCAGAAGCATGGCAACATCCCAGCCCCCTGGGCCCAAGCTGCTGGGGTATGCCCCACAGCAACAAACCCTGTGTAGTGGGAGAACTGAATCCACTCATGCCTTGGAGAGAGAACCTATGCCTGAAGTCCCAGGTGCTCCAGTAGTTTCACAGGACCCTAAGCCCAGGAATTTGGCTCCACAGCTGCTCTGAGCCCCTGTGCCCTGCAACCCAGTGCTGCTGTGGCTGCCTGTGTGCAATGTCAGACCTGTTACCAAAAGAAATCCCCTCAATGAAGATTCCCTACTAGGGGGAAAACAAGAACAGGAAGACCCCTACAACCTTTGCCCTAATAACCTCAGCAGCCACCATCACTGATACAGACTCCTACAGTCTAGACCACTGAGGCACTCACAGTGTGCACTGACATTGATCACAACTTAGAAGCTACATGACAACTACACCACTGCACCCACACAGAAGCAGAGCCACTGTGTCCTATACCCAAGCAGTATTCCCAGGCCCATCTTCAGGTGAAAGTCTTCCCCTTCCCACTCTGTAAAGTTGGAAAGATATGACTGCACTATCAGATGTACAAACAAGGCAGGGTCATAAGAAACATGAAAAGGCAAGGAAATATGAAACCACTAAAAGGAAAACATTAACTCTCCAGTAACTGACCCCAAAGAAACAGAAATCTACAAATTCTCTAAAAAGTAATTCAAAATAATGAACTAAGGAAACTCAGTGAAACATAAGAGAATAAAAACAGACCATTCGATGAAACTAGAAAACTAAACCATGATCTGAATGAGAAATTCAATAAAAGAGATATTTTTAAAAATCTAAATAAAAATCTTAGAACTGAAGAATTCAATGAAATAAAAAAATACCACAGAGGGTTCAACAGCAGACTAGATCAAGCCTGAAGGCTTCTGAACTGACTCAGAAGAGAAGAAAAAGGAAAAAGAATGAAGAGAGCCTATGGGATACCACTAAGCAAACAAATATTCACATTGTAGGAATTCCAAAGAGGGAAAAAACAGAAAAGGCTTATATAAATAAAATAATTGGTAAAAAAAACCTTCCTAAATCTTGGGACTTAGGAAGAGACAGATATTTATATACAAGTCAATGAAGCTCAAAGATCCTCAGATAAACTTTAGAAGGTTCTCTCCAAGGTACATTATAATCCAACTGTCAAAACTGAAAAGACAATGAAATAATTTTAAAAATAGCAAGAAAAAACTATCAAGTCACATATAAGGGGATGTCCATCAGAGTATCATTGAACTTTTCTGTAGAAACCTTGCAAGCCTGGGGAATGGGATGACATATTCAAGATGATGAAAGGGGGAAAAAAAAATCTGCCCGCTAAGAATACTATACCAAGGAAAACTATCCTTCAGAAATGAAGGAGAAATAAAGTCTTCCCCAAATAAAGTTGAAGGAATTCACTGACACTAGACCTGTGTTACAAGAAATGCTTATTCAAGCAGAAAGAAAATTATAATAATTACCACCATGAATACATGTAAAGTATAAAACTCACTAGTAGACATAAATACTTAGTCAAATCAGAATACTTTGAAACTGTAAGTGTGGTATGTAAGCCACACATATCTCTATTATGAAGGTTAAAAGTCAAAATAGCCAAAAGTAACAAAAACTACAATAAGTTTTTAAGGAATACATAATATAAAAAGGCAACTATTGTGACATCAAAAACATGACTTTTGGGGTGGACAGTAAAAGTCTAGTTTTTGTATGTGCCAGAAATTAACTTAAAACAGTTGATAACAACTTAACAGTTGTTAAGTATAACAGTATAAGATGTTTTGTATAAGCTCACAGTAACCACAAAACAAAAAAACTATAGCAAATATACAAATAATAAAGAGATCATTATTTAATGATAAAGGGGTCAGTTCATCAATGGGACATAACAATTGTAAATTTACATGCACCTAACATTGGAGCACTAAAACTATAAAGCAAATATTAACGAACATGAAGGGAAAAATAGATAGCAATATAATAATAGTAGGGGACTTCAATACCCCACTGTCAACAATAGATAAACTAGAGAGAAAATAAATACTAGACTTAATTGTACTTTGACCAAATGGACCTCATATACACAGGCAGAACATCCCATCAAAAGCAATACATTTTTTTCTAGTCCACATAAATCATTATCCAGGATAGACCATATGTTAAACCACAAAACAAGTCATCTTAACAAATTAAAGAAGATTCAAATTGTATCTATTGTTGTTTCAAATCACCATGATATAAAACTAGAAATCAATAAAAGAAGGAATCCTGAAAATTTCATAAATACATGGCTATTAAATAACATGCTCCTGAATAAGTCATGAGTTAAAGAAGAAATCAAAAGGGAAATTAAAAAATATCTTGGGACAAACAACAATAGAAACACAACATAGCAAAATCTATGGGTTGCAGCAAAAGCAGTTCTAAGAGGGAAGTTTATAGCTTCTGCATAACAAAGAAAAAAATCAATAAAACATTAGCCTAAGGACTGGGGAAAATATGTACAGCCCATATATCTAATAAAGAGTTAATATCCAAAATATATAAAGAACTAGGCCAGGCATAGTGGCTCATGCCTGTAATCCCAGCACTTTGGAAGGCAAAAGTGGGCGGATCACTTAAGGCTAGGGGTTCGAAAATCAGACAGGCATGATGGCACACACCTATAATCCCAGCTACTCAGGTGGCTGAAGCACAAGAATCACGGGAACCCAGGAAGTGGAGGTTGCAGTGAGCCAAAATCATGCCACTTCACTCCAGCCTGGACAAGAGAACAAGATTCTGCCTCAAAAAGAAAAAAAGCAAGGTAAAAACAAAACAAAACAAAAAACAAACAAACAAAAAAAACAAAACCAAGCAAAACAGATATTAAAAAAAACCTCATAAACTCAATAGTAGAAAAACAAACTGATTTTAAAATGGGCAAAGAATCTGCCTAGACATTTCTCCAAAGAAGTCATAAAAATAGTCAGTAGATATATAGAAAGGTGTTGAACATCATTAATCATCAAGGAAATGAACATTAAAACCATTATGAAATACTAACTCACAACCATTAGATGACTGTTATCAAAAGGTCAAAAAACAAATGTTGGTGAGGGTATGGAGAAAAGGGAACTCTTTTACACTGTTGGTGAGAGTGTGGCTTGGTACAGCCATCTGGAAAACAGTGTGGAGGTTTCTAAAGAAATACAACTACCATATGACCAGCTGATTCCTCTTCTGACAATACACCCAAAGGAAATGAAATCACCACTTCATAAAGATATTTGCACTTCCATGTTTCCTACGGCATTATTCACAGTAGCCAAGATATGAAAGCAAACTAAGTGTCTATCAAAGAAACAATGATAAAGAAATTGTAGTATATATATCATTTAGCCCTAAAAGTAACAAGGCATTGCCATTTGCCACAACATGGATGAGCCTAGAGAACATTATCCTAAGTAAAATGAGCCAGACACAGAAAGAAAAATATTGCATGATCTCACTTATATGTGAAATCTTTTTAAAAATTCAATTATACAGAGATAGAAGACAAGATATTGGTTATCAGGGGTGTGCATAAGAGGGAGAGGGCAGAAACAGGGAGATGCAGATCAGAGGATACAAAACTGCAGATATGTAAGATGAACAAGTCTAGAGATCTAATGTACAACAAGAGGGCTACAGGTAATAAAACTGTACAGTATTGGGATTTGTGATGAATGAGATTTTAGTTGCCCTTGCCACTAAAACAAATAAAATGGGTAACTATCTGAGAAGATAGATATGTTAGTCTGCTTCACTATAGTAACCCTTTTACAATCAATATGTATTCTACAACAACATGATGTGTACCTTAAATAAACAACAAATAAAAACTATTTTTTAAAAAACCTAAGGCAGATATCCTTAATAGTTGTGGAAAGCATTCCTTATAAATAAGATGCACACTAACAAAACAAAAGGCATAGAGATGAGGAAGAAAACCCAAACTACATATTGGCAGATGATATGTTTATTTATGTAGAAAATGCTAAAAAAAAATCTAAGATTAATTATTAGAGTGGTTAACAGAACTTATCGAGATTGCTGGAAACAAAATTAATGGTATTTCTAAACACCAGCAACATACAAATTTAAAAAACACTTAAAGAGATTTTATTTATAATTGTGTAACCGGATAAAACAATAACTAAAAAAATCATGAAATGTGTACAAAAAATAAAATAGGAATAAACATAACAAGGATGAGAAAAACAGATGCAATGAAAACTACAAAACATTGTTGAAAGGAACTGAAGACACAAATAAATGGAAAGACATCATGTGTTCATGGACTGGAAAACTCACCACTGTTAAGATGTCCATGTAACAAACCTGCACGTTATGCACATGTACCCTACAACTTAAAGTATAATAATAATAAATAAATAAATAAATAAATAAAAAAGATGTCCATATTGGCTGCCTCATCCTTTACAAGCAGCCCACCCTGAATTCTCTCTCTTAGCGTATATGTTTACCAAAAAAAAAAAAAAAAAGCCATACTTCCCAAAGCAATCTATAGATTCAATGCAGTCCCTATCAAAATCCCAATGACTTATTTTTTACAAAAATTAAAAAATTCACATGAATCTCAAAGGATCCTCAAACCAAAACAATCTTGAAAAGAAAAAAGAGGCTCACATTTTCTGATTTCAAAATATGCTACAAAACTATAGTAATCAAAACAGTATGGGCTAGCATAAAGACAAACATGTACAGTCCAATGAAACAGAACAGAGAGCCAAGAAAGAGCGCCATCATATGTAAGTCAAATAATTTCGACAAGGGTGACAAAACCATTCAATAGAGAAAGGACAGTCTTTTCAACAAGAGGTGATGGGAAAACTGAATATGTGCAAAAGAATGAAGTTGAATCCTTACCTTACACCACATACAAAAATTAACTAAAACTGTATCCAAGATCTAAACATAAGACCTAAAACTATAAAAATGTTACAAGAAAATCCAAGGAGAAAACTTCACAACATTGGATTTGGCTATGATTTCTTGAATATGACAACAAAAGTAAAGGCAACAACAATAAAAATAGACAAACTGAACTACATCCAAATTTAAAACTCCTGTGCTTCAATAGACATTATCAACAAAATGAAAAGTCAACCTACAGAATGGGAGAAAGTATCAGTAAATTGTATCTTTGATAAAGGGTTAATGTCCAGAATACATTAAAAAAAAAACAAACTCTATGACCCAACAAGAAAATAATCAGATTAAAAAATAGGCAAAGGACCTAAGTGGTAACCTCTCCCCAACAATATAAAGAAATGGTCAATAAGCACATGAAAAGCTACTAAAGGTCATTAATCACTAGGGAAATGCAAATCAAAACCAGAATGAGACACCACTTCACACTCTTCAAAAAGGCTATTTTTAAAAAACAAAATAACAAGCATTGGTGAGGATGTGGAACCCTTGTGCAATGCTGGTAAGAACATAAAAATGGTACACCAGCTATGAAAAACAGTAGGGTTCTCCTCAAATAAAATAAAATAAAATAAAATTAGTATATAATCCACCCGCTTCACTTTTGGAATTAAAAAGCAGAGACTAAAACATGCATTTGTAACACCTGTGTTTATAACAGCATTATTCACAATAGTCAAAAGGTGGAAGCAACTCAAGTGTCTTTCAACAAAGAAACGAATAAATATAATGTGGTATTATACATACAATGAAATACTATTCAGTCTTTTTTTTTTTTTAATTATACTTTAAGTTCTAGGGTACATGTGGATAACGTGCAGGTTTGTTACATGTGTATACTTGTGCCATGTTGGCGTGCTGCACCCATCAACTCGTCAGCACCCATCAACTCATCATTTACATCAGGTATAACTCCCAATGCAATCCCTGCCCCCTCCCCCCTTCCCCCTCCCCGTGATAGGCCCCGGTGTGTGATGTTCCCCTTCCCCAGTCCAAGTGATCTCATTGTTCAGTTCCCACCTATGAGTGAGAATATGCGGTGTTTGGTTTTCTGTTCTTGCAATAGTTTGCTGAGAATGATGGTTTCCAGCTGCATACATGTCCCTACAGAGGACACAAGCTCATCCTTTTTTATGGCTGCATAGTATTCCATGGTGTATATGTGCCACATTTTCTTAATCCAGTCTGTCACTGATGGACATTTGGGTTGATTCCAAGTCTTTGCTATTGTGAATAGTGCTGCAATAAACATAGGTGTGCATGTGTCTTTATAGCAGCATAATTTATAATCTTTTGGGTATATACCCAGTAATGGGATGGCTGGGTCATATGGTACATCTAGTTCTAGATCCTTGAGGAATCGCCATACTGCTTTCCATAATGGTTGAACTAGTTTACAATCCCACCAACAGTGTAAAAGTGTTCCTATTTCTCCACATCTTCTCCAGCACCTGTTGTTTCCTGACTTTTTAATGATCGCCATTCTAACTGGTGTGAGATGGTATCTCATTGTGGTTTTGATTTGCATTTCTCTGATGGCCAGTGATGATGAGCATTTTTTCATGTGTCTGCTGGCTGTATGAATGTCTTCTTTTGAGAAGTGTCTGTTCATATCCTTTGCCCACTTTTCGATGGGGTTGCTTGTTTTTTTCTTGTAAATTTGTTTGAGTCCTTTGTAGGTTCTGGATATTAGCCCTTTGTCAGATGAGTAGATTGCAAAAATTTTCTCCCATTCTGTAGGTTGCCTGTTCACTCTGATGGTAGTTTCTTTTGCTGTGCAGAAGCTCTTTAGTTTAATTAGATACCATTTGTCAATTTTGGCTTTTGTTGCCGTTGCTTTTGGTGTTTTAGACATGAAGTCCTTGCCCATGCCTATGTCCTGAATGGTATTACCTAGGTTTTCTTCTAGCGTTTTTATGGTAATAGGTCTAACATTTAAGTCTCTAATCCATCTTGAATTAATTTTCGTATAAGGAGTAAGGAAAGGATCCAGTTTCAGCTTTCTCCTTATGGCTAGCCAATTTTCCCAGCACCATTTATTAAATAGGGAATCCTTTCCCCATTTCTTGCTTTTCTCACGTTTGTCAAAGATCAGATGGCTATAGATGTGTGCTATTATTTCTGAGGACTCTGTTCTGTTCCATTGGTCTATATCTCTGTTTTGGTACCAGTACCATGCTGTTTTGGTTACTGTAGCCTTGTAGTATAGTTTGAAGTCAGGTAGCGTGATGCCTCCAGCTTTGTTCTTTTGACTTAGGATTATCTTGGCAAGGTGGGCTCTTTTTTGGTTCCATGTGAACTTTAAAGCAGTTTTTTCCAATTCTGTGAAGAAAGTCATTGGTAGCTTGATGGGGATGGCATTGAATCTATAAATTACCTTGGGCAGTATGGCCATTTTCACCATACTGATTCTTCCTATCCATGGGCATGGTATGTTCTTCCATTTGTTTGTGTCCTCTTTGATTTCACTGAGCAGTGGCTTGTAGTTCTCCTTGAAGAGGTCCTTTACATCCCTAGTAAGTTGGATTCCTAGGTATTTCATTCTCTTTGAAGCAATTGTGAATGGAAGTTCATTCATGATTTGGCTGTTTGTCTGTTACTGGTGTATAAGAATGCTTGTGATTTTTGCATATTAATTTTGTATCCTGAGACTTTGCTGAAGTTGTTTATCAGCTTAAGGAGATTTTGGGCTGAGACAATGGGGTTTTCTAAATATACAATCATGTCATCTGCAAACAGGGACAATTTGACTTCATCTTTTCCTAACTGAATACCCTTGATTTCTTTCTCTTGCCTGATTGCCCTAGCCAGAACTTCCAACACTATGTTGAATAGGAGTGGTGAGAGAGGGCATCCCTGTCTTGTGCCAGTTTTCAAAGGGAATTTTTCCAGTTTTTGCCCATTCAGTATGATATTGGCTGTGGGTTTGTCATAAATAGCTCTTATTATTTTGAGGTACGTTCCA